>NW_026945533.1:5000-63234 GCF_034702125.1 Engraulis encrasicolus | reverse complement strand
CGCTTGGTGCAGATGTGCCTGCCAGTTCATGCTTTGCTAGAAAGACTCAACTAAATCATAACAACATTGCTATGACATTACAGAGAGTCTTGGTTATTAGACTTTTGAGGACAATAAGGTTAAAACCTGCTCAGTGCAAAGGGGTTAAAAAAGCTATATATATTGTTTGCTTTTCCTCCCTTTCCACAAGGATTATATGGTTGCCATGGGCCATAAACTGCATATTCAGTTCATTTTTACACCCCAAGAGATACTGTTTTATTTTATTTTTTTTAATCCAAAGTAACTAAAAGCTATTTAGGTTCAGGCTATTGGTTACTATTTGGAACCCTCTTCCTTTAGACATAAAAACTGCTCCCACTATTTCCATTTTAACAAAAGAACAAAAGAAATCAAACTCTTCGCAGGTGGGCCACATTGCTGTAATACACGCTGATATTTAGCCGCACTTTTCAACTATTGTCCTTGTATAGTGTGTCGATGGAAATTTTTACATTAATGTGTGACCTCATCAATGCACTTTTGGAAACATTGTTAAAAAATCCTATTAACACACCCCTCAATCTTGTGAAAAGCCCTCCAAGAACAGTTGAGGCTGTAATAGTCAATGGTGGACCAACATATTGAACCATATAGGTTTGGAATGGCAGGTTAGCAAATACTTTTGTGAAGAGCTCTTTTCCAAAACGAGATATCCATTTTATAGAATGTTGGGAAATTGACATTTTTGTATTGGGCATTCCATTGAGTTGCATTGCAAATTGCATTGGTAACACGTATGGAATAGCGGACGACGAGGTGTCCCGATATCAAGGGAAATAATGGACGAGGCGGAGCGTTCTAAACAGCCCGACGGCGCAGCCGAAGGGCTGTTGGCTTCGCCAAGTCCATTTTCCCTTGATATCGGGACACCTCGAAGGCCGCTATTCCGCTTATCACCCGGTCACCAGCATTTAAGTATTAATTTATTCATATGTTGATCTAAGGCTTCGTGAGAAAGTAGATTCACCACTGCGCTTGGTACGTTGCCATGAGCACCACTTCCTAATCTAGTGAGACGCGCCTCTATCGGAGGTATGCAAGGACGCGCGCAGAATGTTGGTGACTTGACAACCAAATGCGATAGAATTGACGACTGGGTTTTTGACTTGACAACCAGATGCGATAGAATTAGTAACGGGGTCTTGACTAGACAACCAGATGCGATAGAACTAACGACGCGGTCTTGACTAGACAACCAGATGCGATAGAACTAGTAACGGCACTTCGCCAGAAAGTTAGAGAAGAAGCAACTTGGACGCCCGCACGCCCGCATGACATCATAGGTGTCCTGCTACCGGGGAATAAAGGACACCTGCTCAGCCAATCAGAAGACGTTGCGTCTGCTCACTGGGTGATAATTCAGAATAATGGATGCAAAAAAGCATTATAAATAATTAACTATTGATGAACAAAACATTAACAAACGTTTGTAAATGACTAGGAAATGTAAACAAATGCTTGTAAATGACTAGGAAATGCTATGTTAATATTTTATATTCATCAAACATTTACAAGTTGCTTGTAAATTAATAAAATACTCTGTTATAAGGTGTGTAAAATCTTGCAGATATCATTCGTAGATATTTTATAAAGCATTAATAAAACTTAGTTAATAATAAAAAAAACATTTGTTAATGTTTTATTCATCATTAGTTAATTATTTACTGAGTCTTTACTAAGGAACATTATTATAAAGTGTTACCAATGCATTTTATAGAGGTTTAAAGTGTATATCGCAGGTTAACCACCACTTTGGATCAATGTGACTTGACTTGACTTGATAATGTGTACACACTGTATTCAATAAATGATCCACATATATAAGTCCCTCCAAAAACGATGTTAAACAACGATTTTTGTTGTTTGTTGTGGCAAATGTGGGTTTAACCGTAACCTGGCGACTACGTCAGGCGAGGCCATGGGTGAACGTTCTAATTTTATTTGCCTGGAATTTTACATAGGCGAGGTGACGATCACTAATGATATAACGGCCGTGGCCTGCAGGCCTATAATAGAAATCGCAACTACCGGTAATCGTGCGGCTTTTCTCATGCAGGGCACTGTAACAACTTCCAAATGATTTAGTAACTTTTGGCCAACTAGTTTTAGTAGAAATGCTATTCATGCAGGGTTGCAAATTCTGCTTGGACCTATAGGCTAGACTATGCGACATGGGCTTCTTTTTTTTGACTAGTCCCTTCATATTTTTGGGCTTGCTTTTAATCATTTTTAATTAACTGCCAATATCGTGTCAGCTAAATGCAATAGGCTACCTAAATTACAAACAGCACAAACGGGTCTCTTGAAATGATCTGCGTAGCCTAAAATGTGGTGATATTCGCCCGGGAGTGACTGTCCATGGTGCTGAAATCGCGTCAAACTTTTTCTAGGTGCAAAACAGTAGCCTAAAGTATACCACCCGAGTCATGTCGCTGTTGTAAAAATCACATGGCCTATATTCAATTTCCTTTGACTGTTCTATAGAATTACATGCAACTTCAATAAAGGTCACCCACATGCGTGTCACAAATCAATAGCATAGGTAGCCTAACCCACGCGGCGGCGGGACTATTTCGGTTAACCTATATTCCTTGAAAAAAAAAAAAGTCCGAGTGTCACAAAAAAACTGCACTGTCCGTAATTATAGGCCTACCAAACGAAAGTATCCATATAGAAGAAATCAAGTCTTCAGTTTCAATAATCCACGTTGTGTGGCGCAAATGTAGCGCCTTCCAAGTCTCTCGCGGCCAAAAGTGACTAAGCTCACCTCTGATGATATAGCCTACTTATGTTCCAGGTTACTCATGGCACTGAGACGATGCAGGATAATCCATGGAAAGTCTTCAAGTAATCCAAACAGAGCGGTTCAAGCAAGACAGTAAAACAACAATAGTCGCCAGATCAAATATAAACATAAATACCAAAACTAGCCTATAGGCCTATGTAGATTTGGTATGACGTTTGATAAAAGCATCTCATTCAGATGGCCAGGGAGAGAGGCAAACAATCTTTCAACAGCGTTGGCTGGAGCCTTCGAGTAGCCTAGAGCCTTTTGGTTGTATCTTTTCAGTCTCTATTTTCCTACTACGCGCGTTGGATCCACGTTTTTAGATGCGTCCCAGCATCTCTATAAGAGGGTAGGCTGTGTCTGTCCGTCCGTCTGAAACGCGTTCAATTGTTCCCTTCTGTGTCCACAAGGTGGGAGAGTTGACTATTTGGCCCGGAGCACGCAGCTGATTGCATTGTGAGACAAGTGCAGCGCGAGTACAATGCAAGTGCTGGTACATTGAATAAGAAGCAGTGATAACGCGCCAGTTGCCCTAGCCAGGACAACTGAGGGGGCATTCAATTTTCGGCATTATTTTGCGTTTGGGCCGTGGGAGGCAACTTCGTTTCGTTTTCACCAACACCACTGTGAAGTGTGTGTCTTTACCCCCTTATGAGACTTCGGCCCGAGGATGTCAAACGTGAGGGGGGCGCTTCATCATGTTGTGTATGATAGTGTCACGTTGTGCAGCTCAACTATGTGGTTTGTCAGAAACTCGCGGCAATGACAATGAAACGTGGTGCTCGAAACAAGTAGACAAATGCGCCATTTGACATACGGTGTACTGATGTTCTCGGACGTAGGCTATTGCAAGGGAGGTTCATTCATTTTCTGCTGACGGCCGTGTGGACCGCATAGGTGCTTTCCGCTGTGCCCAGACAGATTGCTTTGCAGTCGTTTGAATTTGGTAATCTCTGGCACTCTTGCAATGCAGCCGCTTGATTTGCACCTTGCCGTTAAAAAGCTTGGAGCGAATGATTCACCCAAACGGTTTTATTTATTTATTATTTGTCGCTGTTTACATTCTTTCCCACTTGGACATGATGCTGAAATGGCGTGATAGACCTATTAAAGGTTGATACTAACAATGTCTGGTAATTTGTAGTGTAGGCCTACTTGAAATTTGAAATCACATGGTAGGCCTACTTCTCCAAATTCAAGCTTTCGAGACTCGCACTTTGAGGCAAGCGCAATCGTAACCCTCTCCCCCCCCCCCCCCCCCCCCATTTTTTTTTTTTTTTTTTTTTTGGCATAGTTCGAACACTGGTAGGCTATTTTACTGCCTCACGGTCACATGGCACCCTGTAGCGGTCATGATATAATATTGGCAATGATATTTATTTCATACCCGTATGGCATAATTCAATCACACACCGTACAGAATACAGGACTACCGCTACTGCGGGCTACTGAATGGCCTCGCCTGACGTCACACAATAGATTAGAATTCTTTGAACATGTTACTGAAAATACACACTTTTCCTCATTATATTTCATTTTCTGATGCCCTGTTGCATGAAAAAAATGATGGATAATTGTTGAAGTGGTAGAACTATCAAAGGAAGTCCATTATTTTGAATAAAAAATAACCTGAGATATACACTTTAAAGAGTATGTTCTGAAAACATTTGAATGGCAAGAATTCACACATGGATTATAGGACTTCTTAGCAGTCAATTCCAATATTAAAATGCAAAAAGTCAAAAATGGTGGATATAGCGTTTTGGAAAAGAGCTCTTCATATGTATTTATGTATGTATGTATTTGTGTATAGTATGTATGTATGTATGTATGTATGTATTAGGGCTGGGTGATTCTAGAACAAATGCGTATCGCGGTTCTCTGCACGATTTTTTTTCATAAGCGGCGATTTTCCCTTACATCTCAATGTTTCTGAAAAAAAGGCAGAAATTAAATTTTAGAAATGAGATAAAATCCTGAATTTTAATTAATCTCCATTTCTGGAGGTGGTTCTGGTGAACCTTGTGTAGGTGAAAACCGTTATAACGCTTTTTTTAACGGTATACCGCCCAGCCCTGTATGTATGTGGGTAGATGACGTGACATGTTCATTTTGCCGTCACAGGCTCTTAAACTGAAGTTAATTCATGCTTTCAAAATTGTTAATGTTTTTAAATGGTTAAACTTAAGTCTATGTTGTGAAAAAGTACTGTGTAATTAATCCAGAGTTTAAATAAGTATACTCAATTTTGAGTCAAATGTCACATTTGTCCTATGGTGTGACTGTCACAAGCCTGGTTCTCCATACTAAAACATTTTTAAATAAATAATCAAAGCTCAGTCATTTGTCTAAACAACCCTGGCATGTTTTTCAAGGTGTCTATTTTAGCAAGTGACAATGCTTAATTTTTTTCCCGTTTTTCTGAGAGTGTATGGAGTTATGAAACTTTGTCACAGAAAACAATGTCCTGTGGTGTGACATACTAACATGGGTAATTCTATGGATAATTATCTATTGGTGAAGGTCCAGCTGTACATAAATTGTGACTGTAGAGACCCTTAAGAAGCCAATGGCAAAGGTGGATTTTAGGTTTTCTTTCAGAGTTCTTCAGTCAATCAATTATGTTTTGCCACAAAAAGATGGCTTAGTTTTGTAGTCCTTTGGTGTGACAGCCATAAAATACATTTTGACAATAGTGTATTTTTAAATATTTTTTTCTTATGTAGATGTATGCAAATGCATCTTACTAAATGTGAAATTATATTTCAGTTGGCAACGACAGGGCTAAGTCTTATGGTGTGATGGCAAAAGTCCTATGGCGTGACACCAAAGGAAACACAGGTCACACCAAAGGACTAGATATCTGAGAAATAGCTTTTAAAACACAGGTTATACATTTTTTGTTGATTTAGATAAAAATTGTGTATTCAAATAACTTAGGCATATTCCTTTATTGGCCAGTTAAATTTATACTTTGATGCATTGTTGATGAATATTTCCTGTTGATTTTAGAGACTGTCAAAGGATATGAAATATCATTAATGGTGCTTTGAAACCATAAAATAGAACGGTAACAGTGAAGGAAAGATGAGTGAGAGAGTATAGAGAAATATAGATGAATAAAGTATACTGTGGAGAGCTGAAGATAGCACAATTGTGCTGTCCAGCTTGAGATACCAAACAGGCACTGGCCACTACACACTACAGGTTCAATGGTGTGACAGTCAGAGAATACCTACAGTACAAAGAGGGTGAGGTGTGATGGTCATGCCAAGGTCACACTTCAGTATGAGTCTTATGAGCTCTGCAGGTTAAATTTAATGACCACATGACTGTCATTAAGTGTTAGGATAGGCTGATTACGACATTACATTATGATGATCAAAAGACAAAATAGTCATGTTGATACATTTGTTTCTGGCTCAGTTTTGTATTTTTGTCCTTTGGTGTGACATGAATGTCCTACGGTGTGACATTTTTTAACGCACAAATATTTGTTTGAGCTTAACAATATGTTTGATTAACACTGAATATTGCATTAGGGAAAAGCAAATTATAATGCCTGAAATGTTAGTATAAATTCGGACAATTTTGAACATTCAAACAGAAAGTTTTCCCTGTATTTCCTTGAGGGTTTCCAATAAGGTTGCCTCTCATGGGGGAAAACTCCTTAAATGGTTATTTCTCATTAAATTAGCACTTTAAAATATTGTACTAAATATAAAGAGTGTAACAATGTACATAAAACTCCCTCAAGCCATTTCAACATTATTTAATATATATATTTCTTAACGTCACACCAAAGGACATATTTTCAGCTAATTGCTTTATCAATGTAAATAAATAATCAATTAATAGACCAACATTGTGACCACTTGGATTTTTTGAAAGATTAATTGCCGCACTACGTAGACAAAATGTTTTGTGATTTTTTTTTTTTTTTTGCTGCTTAACTGTCATCTACCCATGTACGTATGTATGTATGTACGTATGTACGTATGTACGTATGTACGTATGTATGTATGTATGTATGTATGTATGTATGTATGTATGTATGTATGTATGTATGTAGGCCTATGTATGTAGGCTATGTATGTAGGCTATGTATGTATGTATGTATGTATGTATGTATGTATGTATGTATGTATGTATGTATGTAGGCTATGTATGTATGTACTGTATGTGTACTGTATGTAGGCTAGTAAAGTAGTAGTATCAGGCCTGTAAAGGACCAAACAGACCTGTACCGAACCAAACACAGCTGTCCCGAAAGGTAGATTGACCAGCAACTCATATTTTTTCATGTTTCTTTTTACATTATGCTGCCACTACCTGCAGTGGCTCATGCAGAACGCTCAGAGAGAATGCAAGAAAAAAAAAAAACAGGTGTAGAGACTTGTTCTTTGAGACTTTGTGAAAAGTACTATTTCTCATACTGATGAAATCTCTGATCCAAAGTAGCAGTGTGAATATATATTCCTTTATATGCTGTACCAAAAATGTACCGAACCTTGACCCCAAAAACCCAGGAACATACCGAACCATAATTTTTGTATATGACAAAAATGATACATGAAATTATACATGAAATTTGCCATTTTGTGTGTGTCCACGAAAACTGTGTTAACCGTGTCACGGTCTGAAACCCCCTCCATACATCAGTAATGGTTTGGTCTTAGGCCATACAAATAACATCACGTGATGGCATAATCTCTTTGGCAGAATATTGGAAGACTTTTTGGTAAATTTTGAGCTCCATCCTTCCATAATTTAATCCATTCTTTTTCATGTTCTCATAGCGGGAAAATTGCCTGTCAACTGTGTTATCAACTTATTCATAAGAATCTGATTTAGAAATCACATGTAGAAAAACACAGATAAAGCATACAAATACATGAATTGATTAAGGTGTTGTGGTGGAACTTCTGAGGTCCTCAGTTAGCACAACACCATAAAAATGGCTGAAATGTCAAGCCGTGTTACCGTGAATGGTGTTACAATTAGCTATAACTGTTGATGAGGAGTATGTTTTTGCCAATTTATCTCCATATTGACAGACAAACAAACAAAATAATTTGTGTTCTAGGGAGATGGATTTGTCTGCTCTATTTTTTCTCCTGAAAAAGTGCCGACTTGTTCCCCTGCACTGTTGACCGTAACACAGTTGAGTAACACGGTTGAGTGTTTTGAAAGCGTTTTTGTGCTATTGATCCCTTATGTGTTGGGAAAATCCTATGAACACAATACAATAGGGATTATCTCTGGAGAAGAAAGTCTTGTCTAAGGAGGGTGACTAAATTCAAATCAGACCTTTCAGGGATTTATAATGAAAAATGTGTCAGTCTGTATCATAGTGAATCATAAAATCCTACTTATGAAGCTCAATAATCACATTTTTTTATCAGTTGCACAGATTAATGACAACATTATTGCTAAGGGACATAAGCACTTTCAAACGTATGTAGTTTCAACTCTGTAATATTTATATATATATATGTTTGAAATGACAGTATTTGTCCATAACACTGTTGACAAAATAATCAAGCAAATGTTCGCTTTCATTAGAGTATATGGGTGGGAGCCGTGGCGCCTTGTTTTTTCGTAACATTGGTTAAAAACCTACAAAACTGTTATTTTTCCTCTTAAAAACAAATGTCAATAAAGAAGATGTGGTACATTATGTTTCATATTAGTCTTAGATGAGAAAAAAACATTTTTGTTAAGATTTATGTAAAGGTTTATATGTCAAATGTCCTGTGGTGTGCCTGTAACATTATCAAAACCTGGAATATAATATATAAATACATTAATTAACAACATTTTAAATGATTTATGATAACATAAATATTAACTTTATATTAAAATATATGAATGTGATAAAAACTTAAGACTCAAGTAATATTAACAACAAGTTCAATTTCGTAACACAAATTGCGTCCTGTGGGGTGACATGTATGTCAATGTTTGTGAATGGGCAGCTGCAAGGCCAACTACAAGGGTCTTAAAGACTGGCTCCTAACCAGTCAGTACCTCAGTTATTGGAGAGTGCTGTGGAAGTTTAAGGTGACTATTAACCTCTTAATATGTCTTCATATTGCAATGTTTCTGTCACGTAATGCTTAGGTTCATTTTATGGTGTCCTGTGGTGTGACTGCTCTTATAGAAGGAAAAAAAGGTTTTTTTTATAAATGAAAAAAAAAATATCAAGTTTAAACACAATATCATTATCAAGTTAGCATGAGCTCAGATGTCAGTCATGTATACAAAAGGATTAAAATGGCCATAATGCAGTGAATTTCCTGTGGTGTGACCTCATTTTCCTGCGTTGTGACATGCCTATGCAATGTGTTGATGCAGGACACATTTTCCCAAAAATGGCAAAAATAAGGCGAAATTCCACGGACCACTAAGTGCTTTATTTTTTTCTATTTTTTTTTTTCAATTTTTCCCATCGTTTTTTTTCAGGAATTGGAAAAACTTTTTTTTTTTTGCGTTACGCCCTTAAACGTCAACCACCCATTTATCAAATGATTTAAGATTAAGGCTATTTGTTTGTTTGGAAACTTATACTCTATGTGAACATCTAGGTCATTTAGTTGAAATAAATACGGATAATTGACATTTTGCTTTTGCCAAAAGCGCAGGCGAATCGTAGAATCACTCACATACATTTTTTGTTGGTTTGTTTCATTTTTCATTCAGACACAATGGCTGATCAGGACCACAGGCCACCATCTCCATCTCCAAGCGATGCTTCCATGAATAGCAACAGATCCATGATGGAGCCTCCCAAACTCAATGGAGAACCAGACGACATTGATGAAAGGTGACTGAAACCTCTAATAGGGGCTGACTTTTCTGTACTATCATTGTTGTTGTTGTTGTTATTGTTGTTGTTAGTACCTATGTGTATAGCAAACCTTTAAAAACAAAAGCATTAATTTGTTTGTAACATATGTAGAAGAGTAAGAAGACTGGAAAATAAATTGTATGGTTTTGTTGGAGCCTTATTCCTGATTTCTATCCATTTGCTGTAAGTTTTATTGTAAACTGTAAATGAGAGATTTCTAAAGGTGTATGCCACTATTTTGGGGCTTAATACAGTTTAAATCGTTGGCTGGGGTTTATAAAGATGGTAAAGTGTCTTATTTTTCATGTTAAGTGTTGTCTTGCTTTAAGACAAGTTAAAAGAGGGAATATATAGCTAAGCTAGTGAAAGTCAATGGATCCGTGTAGCATGCCACAATGCTACACGGAAACATTGACTTTCACTAGCTTAGCGACATATTCCCTCTTTTAACTTGTCTTAAAGTAAGACAACGCTTAACATGAAAAATAAGACACTTGACCACCTTTATAAACCCCAGCCAACGATTTCAACTGTATTAAGCCCCAAAATAGTGGCATACCCCTTTAAGTTGGTTAAATACTTGCCTGCTACCTGTTTGCATTATATACTTAAGTTTTTATGTTTATCTGTTTCTGTTTCACATACTTACCTCTGGTTTTATGTGTGCTTACCTGGACCTCATCACCCTCTGTCTTCCCAATGCACATGTGATGCGAGTTTGGTAGTGTGAACCCCTCCCTCCGATGTACATTGGTGGCACAATTCACAGATTGATCATTAATTAGGACACTCACAGGTGCCTGGCAGACAGAGCGTGGAGAGGAAATAGTTTTTTCACTGTGTTGCGTGTACTCTTAGTTTACTACCTTTGTTTCTTTATATGTTGTATACATTGAAAGTCAACCGGACTGTGGAAAATAAATAGTAAGAACATTTCATTTTATTTCACTCTCCATGCGTGCTTACTCGGAATGCGCGTCTGAACACCTTCACACTCTGCCTCACATGACCATGAAAGTTTGGTAGGAAAATGGAACACCTTCACAGGTTTTGCCATTTTATAATTGTAGAGAGCAGACACCAAGACCAGTGTCTCCATCCCCCAGCGGTGTTTCAATGAAGAGCAGCAGGTCTATGATGGAGCCTCCCAAACTCAGTGGAGAACCAGACGACATTGATGAAAGGTGATACAAATAGTTACAAAGTTTATTGAAGACAGATGAAATCTGAGGCACTCAAGGTTGCAATTGTATTCTATTTATTTGGCTACAATGCCTACACAGTTCATGGCCTACTATCTATGGCCTTCTTCAGGGCGTATACATTCATTTGTTTGTTTGCATCATACGTTGTCTGTTTGAATAGATGGCAGACACCAAGACCAGTGTCTCCATCCCCCAGTGGTGTTTCCATGAAGAGCAGCAAGTCTATGATGGAGCCTCCCAAACTCAGTGGAGAACCAGACGACATTGATGAAAGGTAAAGGTTTGTCTATTAGGCTACATGTACAGTAAATCTGTGTATTCTGAAATGTGTAAAAAAATGAGGCTATAACTAGTAATTATAATATTTATTCATAGTCAGCTCTTTTCTCCATTGTGCTGAAGTCATGTAGATGCGTGCATTTATGATTTGTCTAAATCCATTTCTCATTTGGCCTATGCACTCAATTCGTTAAACCCACGATATCACTGTTGAATAGAACGTCGCCATGATAGAGACCGAAACGGTCTCTGACAGAGACCGCCTTCAATGAGAGACCAATGGCTGGCGAACGTTATGAGAAGAATAATCGCAATAATGAAATGAAAGTTTGGTAGGAAAATGGAACACCTTCACAGGTTTTGCCATTTTATAATTGTAGAGAGCAGACACCAAGACCAGTGTCTCCATCCCCCAGTGGTGTTTCCATGAAGAGCAGCAGGTCTATGATGGAGCCTCCCAAACTCAGTGGAGAACCAGACGACATTGATGAAAGGTAAATAGGCCTTGAGCCGCAGCTCAAATTTTGGCCATCGGTGCCATCTGGGGGGAGGAATGCTAACATTTTTTTTGGCACTGTATGTAGATGTAGGTTGCGGGGGGGGTGGGGGGGGGGTCAAGGGGAGTAGTAGGGGTGAGGTGAGTGGGGGGTGAGACGATGTAGAGTGGTGGGTGGTGAGTGGGGAGTCAAGAGGGGTAGCGGTGGGAGGTGGGTGGGGGCAATTGAGGGGGGCACTGTTCAGTGTTGGGGGTAGTGGGGGCATATGAGTGGAGGGGGCACAGTTGGGTGGGGGCAAGGCCAGGGTAGTGGAGGTAGGTGAGTGGAGGGCACTGTTGATTGGGGGAAGGTGAGTGGGGGGGGGGGTAACTTCAAGTAACTTCAAGAGCAGAAAAAAGGGTTTTCGCTACCACCCCAAAACTGCTATCAGGCTTTTTCTAGTAGTGGGGGGATATACCTTACCAAAAAAAAATGTTAGCATTCCTCCCCCCAGATGGCACTGGTCAACCCTTCTGGCTCACGGACTAAAAGGTTTGTCTTTCGCCACGAGTAAATGTACAGTACTGCAAGGTTGTAATTGTTACACTATTTATTTGGCTACAATGCCTACGTGTTTTGGCCCATATGGCTTTCTTCAGAGCGAACCGATCAGTCAGTTTGTTTGTTTGCAACATATGTAGAAGACTTGAAAATGAATTGTATGGTTTGCCATTTTATAATTGTAGAGAGCAGACACCAAGACCAGTGTCTCCATCCCCCAGTGATGTTTCCATGGAGAGCAGACAGGTCTATGATGGAGCCTCCCAAACTCAGTGGAGAATCAGAGGACATTGATGAAAGGTGATACAAATAGTTACAAAGTTTATTGAGACCAATGGCTGGCGAACGTTATGAGAAGAAAAGCGCAGTAATTGGCACCAACCCTTGTTGTATATTATTCCCGTGAGTCCTATTTCTTATGTTAGAAGTCTAAATACGTATGTGGTAAAACTGATTTTCCCACGATTCATAGGCTATTTTAGAGTTTTATCTGTAGGCTCCAGGCTTGTCACATAGACCAACGCCACCTATTAGGCTATAGGTTGCCGTAAAATTGCTGATATTACTCCAGGAAACGCTTATAGTGTCTATAGCCCTATCTTGCATTTTGCCGTTATGAGTAGGCCTAGCCTATGTCGTCAATCAAATAGCCAAAAAGCTTAACTCATTGGCTGCCAGCCATTTTCATAAAAGAGTACATCGGAGTGCCAGAGATTTTTCAGCATTTTGGGCGTTTTTTGGAGGCTCACAGAAAATTGAGTTCTGTGTCTATGTCAACACCATACCTATCAAAACACAGATTAGACGCTCATCTGTCATCAGAAAAAAACGGTGTCTCTCTACCCCTTTCCGTTCTTTCATAATCATCTGTTGAAATTAAGTGGAATTCGCCAAAATGCTGCTTTCTAGCCAAAAAGCTGAGAAAATGCCATTTGAAGTAGAACTATAACTGCAAACGTTTTTGCCCATAATGGCATCGTCCTAACAACTCCAAACCTATCAGATGCTATTACAGAGTCTTCTGTCATCTGTAGCCTGAACAAAAGATCGTTTGTATGACCTTTTCAACCTAATATACTGAAATATAACGGGGGTGGACTCGAAAACAAGGGTGTTTTGGTTTAGTTGCTGGCGCGCAGAATGGATCATGACAGCAGGTGCCCCTAACTCCGGGAACTCCCTCCCTCTCCCTCTCCCTCTCCCTCTGATTGTGCTCTCCCCTCCCCTCCTTGGAGAAAGAATCACAGCTGGTTTATTTCCTCATAGACAAGTACCGTGTTGTGTCTTGTGGGGGAGGGAGGCAGGTAGGCAGGCAGCTCCGCGTACTGCAGCTTCTTTGGCAGAGCGGACAATTTGCAGATTGATGAGTACTGTCATCATGGTTCTGCTATAGTGATCTTGTCATATATTGTTCAATGAATTTTCTTTTGATAAAGTACTGATCACATATCCAACATTTCACAAGCCGATTGGAGTGGTGAAGGCTAGCTGGTCTGAGGCTAAGTGCAATGCTTTCTCATGTGAGCTGAAAGCATCTGACCAGACACAAAGTCTACTCTGTTCCAAGAATCTGCAACCCCCCCTGTCTTGTTTGATGATACAGTAAGCTGATCACACTATACAGATCCATAAATATAACTGTACAATGAGTAAAAATAGTTGACTTACCAAGGATCCTTTATTTAGGCTTAGTTGCAAGTTGTTAGCGATTTCGTGCTAGCTAGCTAGCTAGCGTAGCAAACTTTGTAGCCAAACATTTCCCAACTGAGGTGACACATCACCACTAGTCCCGTGCATTCTCCTGTTAGATGATATTTTGTAAGCATCATCCTGATGTTGTGTAGACTGATCACATTATCCAAAATGAAAGGTTGCCACACAGATCATCTCATGGTGTAGGCCTATTTGTGACCCCCCACCACAAAACCAGGCATAAGTCTCTGGATATCAAAAATGAGTTATCTATGTGGATTGATAGAGCAGAACCCAAGGTTTATTATGGTGAAAAAATTATGTTTCTATCATAAGTAGAACCAAAGTTACGGAAATTTTACTTTTGGAGTTTGGACATATTTCGTGAAACGCCTTTTCGAGAAATCGGCCGTCAAAGTTTTGGACTATTTTATAGGTATAAAGTCCTTAGCAACGCATATTAATTATCATCCGATTGACATGAAATTTTCACAGATGATTAATGACACTATGACGGACATGTCACAGAAGTTTTGTTTAAATCAAAGAACTTTAACCTATTATTTAAACTGAAACTGACTTTTCCATCCAAATGGAATTTCGGGGAAATCATCCACCTGAAATATGATCATCTTATATCACCAATTCATGCTCTCATACTGTATCTGTCTTCATGTTATGCCTTAAAGAAAGTGAAAGCCCAACTGGGAAACTCCTACTACCTTTGTCATTGTGACACAGCACTCCACAGCACACAAGTGCACACTGCGCACAATGAAATTGCATTTATGCCTCAAAAGGGGGCAGCCCCCGATGCCGCCCCAAAGGGTGCAGTGCGGAACCATACTCAGGGTACCTTAGTCTTTGAGGATTATGGGGAGAACACTGCTTAATTAGTCCCACACCAACCTGGCGGGTCACGAGTTGAACTGGCAACCTTTGGGATACAGTCTGATGCCCTAACCGCTTACCCATGACTGCCCTACCGCTTACCAATGGCAACCCTAAAAGAACTAAAAA
The DNA here is from genome assembly GCF_034702125.1 of Engraulis encrasicolus. Classification (NCBI taxonomy): domain Eukaryota; kingdom Metazoa; phylum Chordata; class Actinopteri; order Clupeiformes; family Engraulidae; genus Engraulis; species Engraulis encrasicolus. The sequence goes on along the minus strand of NW_026945533.1, from coordinate 48,321 downwards.
AGACAATTTAACTTGCATATTCAAATTCAAATGTGCTTTATTGGCATGCTTGGAAGTATCAATGCTGCCAAAGCTTAAAAAAACACAACATACAGTGCATCAAGGACATGAACATTTAGGTCAATATAGCATTAAATTAAATGCATTTAGCATAAACACATACACACATGCACACGCATGCACGCGCGCGCGCACACACGCGCACACACACACACACATTACTCACGTATTCTCTTGTGTACTTGCCACATATTTACAGATTTATAAGTTCATCTCTACGCCCACAACCTGTCTATGGGCACTCTCAGAGTCAGTGACAGATTCAGAGATGCGTTGCTTTTTTCAAGTCTCCACTCTTGTTGGTGCTTGATGGTCCAATAGTTCTTCTCTATGAAAAATAACAAAAATAATGAATTGACAGAAAAAAAGTTTTCAAAACAAAAATAGTTATACCCTAAGACAGCTACATTTTTTTCTCTTTTCCAGCTCAACTGAAATTAATTATTTAAATATAAATCGATATAGCTCATTATATGGAGTAGAATTTTAACAATCGCCGCCCATTGTAAATCAAGATATTAACCTTAAAAGCATTGAAATATGACAGCTGCAGCATAAACATGAAATTCATTAAAAGAATGGCTACCAGAAAACTATGACACCCATATTACAAATAGGTTAGATGACCACAATATTTAAAAGAGAATGTTAATTAAGTTACCTGTCCCAAGAAGAACATCTTTGTAGCTTTGGTTGACCTTGGTGGCAGTGTGAACTGAAGGCAGGGGCTGTAGATCATCACGTTTAAATCCAGGGACATGTCCAGTGAGCACTAGGGCATTTTGTGAACCTTGTTGTTGGATGAATGTCACCTCTCCTTTGATGTTGTCCAGCTGAAGGGATCTCTTTCTCCCTCCTGTCCTGTCCCATTGGAGTACCATTTCAGTAAGCCTGTTAGTCTTTCCTTGCTGATGCTGGAATAAAATAATAGGAATAGTATGTAAAAAATACCATTCCAGTTAACTACAGGTAGAATAGTTGCATATACTCTCAGTATTATTTTAAGTTTAGCCCATTTCAAAACGAGGAGTATGTAATCACTAAAGGCATGCACTGAGACGTTTTTCTAGAGCTCCATTATACCCACACATAACTTACATGTCATGCAGATGAAATCCGTTAAAACGTAAAAATCAAGTAACAGAAAGTGTCCTCTGCTATGTAACTAAGTTGCACACTAACTTACCAAAGATTTTCTTTTCATAGCCAGAATTGGGAGATACGTCCGCGGTAAAAAATCGCATTGGTCTTCTCCACTGCTGAATCTGTTCCCAGTTCGTGCACTCGATCGTCTTTTTCATCATCAAAGGCATCCCAGTCATCATCAGACTCCCAGTCGCCTTTGTCCTTGTCATTGTTGTCCAAAAATGAGGAGTAAATACGGCTATTTACGAGACGAAACATTAATCAAACTTGCAATAACACTAACCATGCTTGGTTTGTTGCGGAAGTAAGTGAGAGAACTGCGCATGCCTGTAGAGCACGCGGTGGGCGTTTGACCAATCACGGAGCTTGATCTTGACATGCATAGCAACAAGAGGGTTTGGTTTACTCTTTTGATTGGCTCTTTTAAAAGAACTACAAAATAATATCGCCATTTGACCTACGTGATTGGACAGGGCATTTCATTAGCTTTCTCCTCGTACCAAACACTTGGATGATCCGCAACAGATCGGAGGTTGTTTCGGTCGGGGAAAAGTGGCCCATTTCGGCTTTCTCTTTGCTCAGTGAAGCCTGAACTTTTGATCACGCTGACATAATTGACATAATAAACATCTTTATTGACCGAATTTGAATGTAATGACCATGGAAATTGAAAATATAAGTGTTAAGGTACCGTTTTCTTCCAAGATGTCAAAACACATAGAAAATCGCTTCCCTGACTAAACTTGGCTGTAGCTCTGAACGCGGCTGCGCGACTTATGCCTGGTTTCGTGGTGAGGGGTCACATTTGTGGAAAGCTAGGTACAATGCCTTCTAGCTAGATAGCAACAGGGGGTTGTATTTTGGTCATGAGAGGAAGGTTTTTTTTGGTCAGGCTCTGACACTAAAATCAGTAGCCTACCTGTGTTATAATCAGAGGGCAAGAAAGTAGACTACTGTCACAGGTGCTTTACTTTCAAAAATGATTTTGCTATGCTACTTTTGAGATTATATTATAATAGTAAAAAAGGGGTGTTTTTGTCTTGACATGTCCTCTTGTACTGAACTAAAGCCCTTCCTTGACTGTTCCTAAGGACACTTCTGCCACCTACAGGAACAGTTAGAAAATGCCTAGAGGCTTGAAATTTATACAGAAGATAGGTCAGACCGTCCTCGAGGCCTGGCTGTAAAAAAACGCAATTATCGGCGAACGACGTCGAAGGCAGGGGGCGTCACTATTCGAAATGACGTCATAGCGACGTCGAAGGCAGCCAATGAGTTAAGGCTCTGCAAGACAATATCGGACGCATTCGTTGGGGAGAGCTGTTGAGGCGCTTTTCTATTTAATGTCAGGGTGCTGGAGTATGAGAAATAAAACAATAGCAGTTTCAGTATAGGCTAATCATTGCAGCCAGTTAATTAAATAGCTGGAAAAACATGAAGACGGGGTATCACATGTGCCAGCATCCTATAGCCTACGAAATATGTCCCGTGCGCAAAAGCCCCATTCTTGAACCTAGTCAGTTCATCACGCATTTCGACTCGCTTCGCCTGATTTTGTCCGCTCTCCCAGGTGCAGAATTTTGCCTATTATCGAGAAACCGCTCAAAGGTCTTATCGATCCACCATGCACCCACCTCTAGGGGAGGGGTGCGCATATCCACAAAACAATAATCCAGGTCAAAAGCGGCGATGAAGTGGTCTGCACAGTGGGAATGAGCTCCAAAAATAGGCATATAAACTTTATTTCTTTATAGGCCTACAGCAAGATGGCTTAAGAGCGACAACGCGTCTGCTTGTGGACATGGTGATAGGCCTATTAATAAATAGCCCAGGCCTACATAATGAGACTCAGCTCGTGAGGGCGGATTTAATCCTCTTGAAGTTTATATAGCCTAGCCTAGGAAGTAAGATCCCACTGGTGGATCTGATTGACGGAGTCAACAGTCGGCTATTCGCCCAGGCTAAGTGTGCAGACCACACTGAACTGGAATGTCCATCCGATCAGATTGCAAAATAGCATAAATTATAGTCTACATCAGGCCTATCCTGTCGTTTTCATTTGGATGTAGGCTAACCTATTATGATGTTGGTTTTGTGTGCGACTTGAAGATTTGCATCGAACGAGCAAAATTGAATGACCAAGAGAAGCCATTTTCCGATGCGTTTGCCGCGCATGATCTAGTCTATTTTTAGCAGCACGGACGTGCAAATTTAAATATCGATAGAGACATGCATTAAATGGTTTAACTGAAATGCTTGACAAGTGTTGTAATTAATAAATTGGCCTACTACTTGTGCCTTTGATTTCTTGAGGATGTTTCACAAAAGTCCGTGCCAGTCCGACCACAGGTGCGTCTTCTTTCGTTTTCTTTTGGCAGCCTACAGTATATCACGAAAGTGAATACACCCCTCACAGTTTTGCAGATTTTTGAGTATATCTTTTCACAGGAAAGCATTACAGAAATGTAACTTTGACACAATGATTAGTGACCTTTTAACAACATATTTAACCGCTTAAATTTCTTGTTCACTCAGAAAAAAAACAAAATACAGCCATTAATGTTTGAACATGTACTCACAAAAGTGAGTACACCCCAAATTAAAATCCGGTAGAGAAGGGGCTATGTTGGCTCGAATCGTCTCGAAATGAAACGAAATGAAAAGGGATGACAAGGGAGGTCATCAGTGTGGGTTTCAACCTTTCTTTGCATTGAACTTTTACATTTTGAGTCTGCATCTGGCTCAAATAGATTGGTGTGAGATTTGAATGCAACCCTATGGAGAATATCATGATCTGCTTCAGTAGTCACAGTGCATGTTGACATGCATGTTTCTTTTAGGTGTATTTCAGATTGCCAATGTTTACAGCATTCATGCATCCCCAAACCATGTCAGTCCCACTACCATGCTTGGCTTATGAGAGGATACACCTTTTTTGTACAACTCACTTGTTTACCACCACACATGCTTGATACCATCTAAAGCAAATTTGTTTATCTTGGTCTCTTCAGATCACACAACATGGTTCCAGTGATCCATATCCTTGGTCTGTTCATCTCTCTTGAGACCAAGATAAACAAATTTGCTTTAGATGGTGTCAAGCATGTGTGGTGGTAAACAAGTGAGTTGTACAAAAAAGGTGTATCCTCTCATAAGCCAAGCATGGTAGTGGGACTGACATGGTTTGGGGATGCATGAATGCTGTCAACATTGGCAATCTGAAATACACCTAAAAGAAACATACATGTCAACATGCACTGTGACTACTGAAGCAGATCATGATATTCTCCATAGGATTGCATTCAAATCTCACACCAATCCATTTAAGCCAAATGCAGACTCAAAATGTAAAAGTTCAATGCAAAGAAAGGTTGAAACGCACACTGATGACCTCCCTTGTCATCCCTTTTCATTTTGTTTCATTTCGAGACGATTCGAGCCAACATAGCCCCTTCTCTACCGGATTTTAATCTGGGGTGTACTCACTTTTGTGAGTACATGTTCAAACATTAATGGCTGTATTTTGTTTTTTTCTGAGTGAACAAGAAATTTAAGCGGTTAAATATGTTGTTAAAAGGTCACTAATCATTGTGTCAAAGTTACATTTCTGTAATGCTTTCCTATGAAAAGATATACTCAAACATCTGCAAAACTGTGAGGGGTGTATTCACTTTCGTGATATACTGTATATGACTGACTTGCACTGTATTTCAACCCCCTGCTGTTACAACGGACATCATGACTTATTGCTGATATAGCCTATTTCAAAAAAAAAAAAAAAAGTTTACAAATAATTAGGCTCCATGTCGGGAAGGGGTGTCTATCCTATCGCATAGAATGCGGTCTCTGTGTATAGTTTCCATGGTAACACAGTCATGGCGGTCTCTAAAATGGCAGCGCAAAGCTACAGTGACGTTATACGATTCTAACGAATACAGAGTAAGGGCAAATCCCATTACACCCGTTAGCCCTAGCCGATCCCCATTGCTTCCGTTTTGCGCGTCCACGTGTAGGGGTAGTGGCATCCCAATTCACGTTCAGACAGATGGGTAGGGGTACGGCGAAGGACACCTCACTCCACGGACGGAGGGCTTGGACAGATTTCCCTGAATGCATTGCGATTGCATTTCAAAATGGGTGGCAGACCGCGGCATCCACAAGAGCACACAAGATTAATTATTTTCGCCGCGATTGTCGGTTTTAAAGTGGTTATAATTATTCCATTGTACTAAGTTTAACATTGTCCTAATGTGTGATGGTCCTTTTCTCCGTGAAACGCACATAAAAAAAACGCTATTAAAGTCAACCTAATGCATGGAATTAGTGACAGCTGTGAGAGTCATTCCATGATTGTTGAAGGGGCATCCCAATCCATAGGGGTTTGCGTTTCAAGCGCTACACCTTGCGACTTTGTTTGAAAGCACGAGGGGCAAGAGGAAGGCAAAGGGGTAGGGGTGGGAAAGGCCCTAAGCCTTCGACCATCCCATGCCTTCTTTTTCATAATTGTGTTCCCTAGACACACATTTCGATGTGGTCCGCCAATCAATTTAACCCCCTTTAGAACTGAACTTTGTTGACTAGGTGACCAGGATGAACAAGAATCTTCACAGACGAGTTAAAGGAGAATTCTGTCCGTTTTGTATTCATAACGCATCTTGTGTTGGCTGAGGGAAATTGGTCAAAGGGGAAGCCACAAGAAATGTTCATGCGTGCTGCGCAAAGTTGTTCAATTGCGCCGCTTTCGATTAGCGTGGCCCAGCGATTTAACCTTCTATGAAGCTCATGAAAATGCTTTGAATGATTTGGCCATGGCCTCTGTACCAATAGGGAGGGAAAGTAATCTCATCGCCCCCTGCTGGATACGTTCCTGACCTCTGCGTCAAATGAATGGGTTATTTCTTTTACAAATTACATCTCGGCTCTGACGACGAAGTAAGAGTAGTGGCTATCGTTTAATATGCGCCCGTTTTATCGATTCAGGTGGTAAAATGTTCGGTTTTAAACTGATTTGTACTGATTTTAATATTCTTTAAAAAGCTAATACAGAACTACACTGACTTGCATGTGTGACGTGTTTACTCCATATAATTAGCATAGTCAAACATTAGCCAGAGAGGTGGTTATCCGTCACCACAGAAGCCACCATATCTACTAGATAAGCTAAAACCAAACCAAACTACACGAGTGTACATATGTGCAATAAAGTGCCAATATGGAACTCACAGGATTATGAGAATGTGAAGAAACGTGAATACCTTGCATCCATTTGTTTCTCTGTTGTCAATGAAGCGTGAAGCACAGCATGCTGGGAGCTGTAGTGCGTTTCCGTCAAGATTGGCACATTTTTCTTAATAGGGCTAAAAGTTACTCAAAATTTTCACATGTGGTAGTTCATCGTATGTTGTAAGTTGAAACATGTGTCTGGTGTTCAAGTTCAGCGACATATCTTTGTGGGATTTAAAAAAAAAAACTTGTCTATGGGAGTTTCAATAGGATCGCCCTGGTGATGGGAACGCAACCGCTAGGATCGCTGTTTTCCACTTTCCCTCCCTATACAACTCCATCCAGTGGATAACCATTCCGTTAGCTTGTACAGACATGATACATTTGGAGTGATCAGAAATGGCGCACCTACCTCGCTCAGCTTCCGTCTTCCACAGGCGTCCGCAAAATTGATCAACAAAGTGATACATCATAGTAATCCATTTTATTTTTGTCCACCAAAGACGAGCCTCAGGAATCCAGAAGACACATTTTCATGTCCTATGTCTCTGGATCCTCGGTTTGAGCCATCCTCACAGCATCTTGTGCCGAGCTTGAAAGTCGCGTCCCTTAGTTGCGCATTTCACGGGACCTAAGCTGACCATCTAACAACATGGTAGCGAGTAAATATCTTCCGATCTCAGTAATTACACGCGCTGGGCTACAAATATGCTGTTTAAGACGCTAGATAAAGATTATTCATGCAGAAGTATCAATGTTTTGTTCCGAGGCCGTCTGCATTAAAAATGTGAAGGAACACAGCTTTTTTTAAAAGTTTAGGGGTTCGTACGAAAAATTAAACAAAAATATCAGAAACAACATACGTGGAGCTCGTGGCATAACTCGAAGGGGATCGAAAAATCATTTTAATAACGCCATTGGATTACATGCTACGATTTTCGGATAAAAAACGCCGTTGAGGTCCCATGAAATCGGGGGAATTGACGTCACTTCCAAGCTCTATTCTGGTTCAAAAAGATAACCCAGACCATCAACCTCCTCCATTGAAACATCAGAACCCGAAAAACTATCCATCACAAAATATCAAACAGTATATTCTGCTATATATATATACACACCAGTGGTGGTTTTGGGAGGTGTGATGTTGGTAAGCACAAATTCTGTAACCAAGCCAAACTAGTGGGGTCTCCCCCAGATGACATTTTTAAAATAAAACGCTCTTAAATTGTGAATTTTGACCTCTTCAGACAGCTCCCTAGGTTACCAAGTCATTCTACCACGTTGCATTTCGCATCCTTCACTGCACGACTTGAAAATACAATCCAAATGTTTGCGTTGCATCTTGCAGCAACAATTCATATCAATGCATTGAACAGAAAAACACATCACCACAGTCCTCATTCCAGAAAGGGTGTGTTTTTATTCTGCTAGGTAGAACTAATAGAAATGAAGTCAAGAGTGGCCACGAACATGCCGTTGCGACCGAAGTACACTGTACACGCGAGCTGCCAAAAGCTTGCATAGGCCTGCCGTTAACTTGAAAACAGGCTACGGGAAAGACTTGAATTGAGAACCCATCCATGGGTGAGCGAGTCAACCCGTTCCTAAGCAGCAAGCTTCATCAACAACCAAACATGTTACAGCGGACAAATATAACCTTACCTTAAAATGCTGTCTTGACCGCAGAAATCTAAAGAAAACCTTTCACTTAATCCACACATTTTGGCGCTATTGGTATAAGCATATCATAATGTGCTTCAAAAACTGGTGGGGCATCGGCGGAAAGCCAATTAAAAATCAGATTCGCTGCCATTGACTCAAAGTCATTTAGAAATTGTGCTTCATTTTCTGCAGTACCGTGTTTCACCATCGCTGTTAAACAGTGTGTCTCCCTGTTTAACCAGTTTTATCAGAACCGCCGGTAGCAGACAGCACAGACAGCTGAATCACGCTAACAAGAAGAAGGGTTTAAATTCGGATGTCGCGTTTAGCGCTTTCATATTGGTAAGCCGTGCTTCAAGTGTATAGGTATATACAGGTATATACTGTATATATATATATCAAGCTTATGTATCAAGCTTATATATCAATCTTCTATTCATTATTTTAAACAGAGCAATTCATGGCTGAATGGCCAAGTAGAAAAAGGTGTGTTGCATGTTTATTAGGAATGTTACAGATGAATGCTTGATTGATGGTCAAATGAATATACATTAATCAGTCAAAAGTGTTAATAACAGTATAGATAGATTTGTATTCTTTATTATTGAGATTTGATTGAGATCAAAGATCATAAATCCACAGTTAGGCACATTATTCATTTATTGCACAATTTATTCATTGGGTTTCACAAGTCTACATTTTTTTGCTTCTTTTTGTTTCTATCTCTCTTTAGAAAGTGTTTCCTGCCTGACACCGTTCCAAGGACATCACGTAGATCATGTAAGATTTCACAGCAAATAACACAGCATACAGTACTTAAGTCTATCTTTTCACAGAGTATTTCAGCAAAAAAGGAAAGGCAGGGTAATAGATCACTGATTCTTGAAAGTTTGGCAAAAACATGTCCCTGCAGTAAAATATTAATTCTGTTGAAAATCAACTACATTTTCACAAACAAAATGAACCCAGGTAATGGCCAAGGGGTCTGTCACACGAATACACAGTTGTTTGAAATATTTAAGTGTAATTTTATTACTTTTCATGGCTATAAACCTGTCCACTCCCTGTAAAAACGCCTGTCCCAAGGACTGGCATCATCATTTCAATTGACTTAAAATACAAAAATCACTAACAGAATTGAACAATATCACTGTGATGTGGAAGACCATATTAAAGTGGTTCTACAGATGTACACATAGTGGATGTAAACCAATATTTACTATTATTTACTGATTGCTCAAAATGTGTCCAGCATATTGGTCACCACCGTCAGATTTTTTCTAAAAGACAATAAAATCAGGTATGAACAAGGTAATTTTCATTACTGAGGACCCCTTTTCAAACCTTTAGCTCTACTGCCTACTTCACCATCACTGAAGCTCCTGTAAGTTTATTATTTTGTCCTCAATGTGTTGTTTGGACACTGGTACTGTCCCAACCATAAACTGTCAACACCGTCGGGGGTTTTAATAGTATTGTATTACATTAATGTTAATAAATATAATTTTTTTCAGAAAAGGTATGAAGCACCCAAGAAACAGAGCGAAAATGAAATGGCTAATGTGAACAAACAATGCATAATATTTAAAAGAGTGTTTTTTTGTCTCACACCGTCAGATGTCACCACCGTCAGATTTTGTTCTGCTCATCATGTTGTTCCATATTTTACTAAATTGTGCTGGTTAATGAAACATTACTAGGCATGTTAGTAATAATTGTGATCCAAAATGATACTCTAGCCACCACTGAGGTGCATTAGGAGGTTTTTTTGTTGTTCACCAAAAAACACATGTTTTACATGTTTTTGACATGTTTTAAGAATATGCATGCAATAAGTATCTACAGTTATGTTGAATTGTTAAAGTAATTCACTTTAATACAGTAAACATGTGTTTTTACTTCTAATTCTGTCTGCCGCTGTTGACAAAACAAGAAAGAGCCCATTTTATGAAAAATGTTAAAACATGGGGAGCTTGGCCAATGCATTCACTGCACAGGCAAGACCTACATCTATGATAATACACCTCTATATTTTGGATTTGAACAACTTAAAAGCTGTTTTTACCACATGTTCAACAACCAGTGGCTTACTTCCTAGATAATCTAACTAATGAAGTAAAAACACATGCTCATACTGTGCACACACAAAAATAAAGTGTTTATGCAAGATGCCATTGACTTGAGAGGGCTATTTATTTAGCTAAATGCAGATACTAATTAGGCCTCAGATTACTGTCACCACCGTCAGTTCTTAAGTCACCACCGTAAGAAGGAGTTTTGGACATTTTAAAGGAATGTGCTTACAACATTTTCCTTAGGAGTTGTTGAAATATCAAAGTAATAGCCAATGTAAGCCTACACGAATATTTGTGAAATTACAAAAAATTGTTTGTTCTATTTAGGCGTTAAGTAAGCATCGTATGACGGTACATATTTTAAAATTAGAACACATGAAACAGTATTAAAATAGAACAAAAGTGAATTTTCAACATTTAAAGGCATATGTGTGAACCAAAAAATACACATAATCACTTAAAAACTCCAGATACATATGCAACCAAATCAATACAATTTTAATAACTTTTAATTGTGTCTGACGGTGTTGACAAAAAACAAGGTATGATCGGAGAAAAGCCTGATTTCTGAAAAAATACATAATGGGGAGATTGGCCTTGTGCATTTCTGAAAAGCCAAGACCTTAGTCTACGAGGATATACCATATAATTTTGTAATTCACTTTGTTTTTTTCTGTCAACATTACAACCTGTTTTAGCCACTTTCTCAAGAATCAGTGAGATGTTTTTTTTTCTGGCGCGTTTTTACCATATTAACCAGTAGGCTGCATCAAACGGCCCCTATGAAAAAATATTGCCTTGGCCCTATAGACCCCTTTAGAGTTTGTAAACAGGTATGATGTAATTTGGCTGCGTGCGCACTGCAGGTTCAAAACCATCCATGCTCCGTTCACTTGAACAGAGACTCGACAGGTGTTTTTTTCCAAAATAAGATAACGGATGCTCGCGCTAACCTCAGATATGCAGTGGGCACCACGGACACGTGTATTCCTGGCGATAGTCATCAGTTCAGTCAGTAGTTTAATGTCTTGTAACAACAAACATCTCCTATGCTTCTGGAACAGCCTCCTCCCTCTCAAAATAACATAACAAGTGTACTTTTCGGAATCTCTATTTTTTATCAACGTACACGCTTCAGAACGGCAGTTTTTCTCTCTTTACTGTCTGCACTGTCACCCAGTATTACATGCAGAATCACCACTCCCGATAACCAAATAACAAAAAACGAAAAACGGCTGGTTATTTCATTATTTCGTTTTAGTGATAAACGAAAAAACAAATTTTGATCTGTATTTCCAAATGTTATTTTCTACTTCATTTCAAAATAACGCCAATGAAAAAAAAGGTTGACGTACTATTTTTCATTTTTGATATTTTCATCTCTCGTCCGTAGTCTATGTGCCCCGGAAGTTATAGCCTACAAGCCGACCTCGATTAAACAGGTTTAAGCTTAACTCATAACTAAATCCATACTGGATGTTGTCAGAAGAGGTGTTTTGAAACATATATGTGAAATTCACAGTCTAAAACAAATCCAAACGGCAATATTTTTATGAAAATCTATCAGTTGAAAGCTTTCATGTCCGTCTACATGGCCTGACGCGCCTTGCCTGCATGGACGGGCGCACTCTGTCCATGGTGCTGAAATCGCGGCACCAAAGAATCTTTTAATTCTAACGTCTCTGGCTGCACTACTCCTATGTGTGAAGCACGTTACAGTTTCATGAGTGAATACGTACAGACAGTCTACAAAAGACCAAACAATACAACCAATCAATACTGTTGTACCCTTTGCCGACATAAGGCTCTCACATGCACGTCACAAAACAATAATCCACGCGGCGGGACTATTTTGATTATATTCCTTCCAAAAAATGTCAAAATGACACAAAACTCAGTAATTTGCATTGTCCGTAATTATACCAAACTAAAACAAAAGTATACACGGAGAAGATAGTCCACGTTACAAAACTTCACCAAAAATGCGAGCCATATCACAAATGAAGGCCATTCAAAATGCTGTCAAAATCTTGCAATAGAAATGGACAATTCGGTGCATAAAGCCAACCAATAAAAAACATATTGCCTCAGCTGTGTGATAAAAATGTTCTATGCACAGTAAAATCACTCTGTGTAAAATATGTTGAAATTTAGATGAATTCTACTGGGTCCACCAGGCCCATGAAAATGCAAAATAATGGTGATAGTGATGGGCAACCTGGTTCCAAAGCTGAAGTCCAGTGCCACATACGTATTCCAAATGACCTACCTAGTTTTATCAGAGAATCTCTAACAGGGAGAATGTTCACACTGATTGGTTCCCATTGTAGCCAGTTTTCTTTGCATGCATACTGCAGTTCCTATGGAGTGTCCACTAGGTGGCGAGTGTTGGTAAGTCCTTCATGTGGGGAAATGTATGGAATGGAAAGGGGAACCCATATGCTAAATACATTGCTACTGCGATTTCCAGTCACAAATATCACCAACAAAACATTCCTGGTAAGCACTATGACTGGTGTTTAACAATAGGCTGTATTGACAAATCGTTCAGGGCCCTGTTTCTCAAAAGCATGGTTGCTAACCAGTTAGAAACGCACCCCAGGTGTGTAGTTTTACAGCAGGTTAGAAGATTTCGACCTGTACTCGCTAGCATCCCGCTAATGTTTATGGTTTGGCCTCATAAAAATTGAGCTTTGTGACCCAGTATATAATAATCTAGTGGCGCAAAATAATCGAAACGCTACTCATATGGGGTGTTATTATTTCTAGCTTTGAACTGAATATTAATATTTCAGGACAAAAAATTATAAAAAAAATCACAAAAAATATAATGGTAGAAAACTCCATTGACACCCATTCATTTTGCACTTAGGTAGGATTAGGGTTAGCCAGTTGTGGCTAGTAGCTAGTTCCGTGAGTGAACACCCCCTGGTTTTACCTTTCCAGTTAGGGCACTTGGACAGGTAAAACCAGGTAATTTGAAATCTGTGGCACTGGATTGTAGCTTTTGAATCCAGGTTTCCCATTGTCTTACAACAGAGGTGGACAAACCCTGTGACACATTTGCCCAAGCAAATATAATGAACCAGCTGATCCTAATTACCACTTAAGCCAGGTTGATGAGGTAATTAGTGAAATCACCTGTATTGGGAGCACAAACTGAAGGAATATCTAAGCAGGGTGTATATTCAGTCGATCCACTTACTGTACACAGACTTCAGTCTCGGGACAGACTGATGATCAAACTTCAGGCAAAATTGTTGTTTTGCAACACAATATCAATTCCATGCTGCCTTGGACCACTGCTAGTATCAAGCAAGAGATTGCAAAGCTGTATGACTGTTATATTTGTGTGTTTCACCTGTGGGCCTACAATTCATGGAGGAACATCTGTACTAAAGCTGTGAATGCTCCTTGGAATGACTAGGCTACAAGGCAGTCAATACAACTGTATCGAAGAGTGCCATTACTTCTTTATCCCATCGCCTGTGGTAGTATTTCACTTTACTCTCATCAGATGAATACCATAACTTATCTGAGAGGCCTTGGCAATGAACCCATGACCTGGTGATACCCATGACATACCTAGAAGTCACTTTAGTACAGGTTTTGGGAAGCCACTCTCTCCAACATCACAGTTGTATTGACTGTACTCTATTGACCTACTGCGTGATTTCTTGAAAAAACACAAGTCATTCCAAGGAGCATTCACAGCCTTAGTACAGATGTTACACCAGGAATTGTAGGCCCACAGGTGAAACACACAAATATAAGTCATACAGCTTTGCAATCTCTTGCTTGATACTAGCAGTGGGTCAGCTGGTTCATTGTATTTTAGACAGTGAGTTTTTACTGGGTGTAGAACATTTTTACTATCGGGCTAAGGCAATATTTTTTCATAGGGGGCGTTTGATGCACCCTATTAACCAGAATCCTCTTCACAACTCAAATGCAACCAAAAATGTAAAAGGTTTGGGGAAAAAATCATGGGCTAACACCCTCAAAACTAAACTGTTGCCATCCTCTTTCTTGTAAAACAGCACTTTTCTTCAAGCAATTGAGACATTCCATTATTTCCAAGATTCAAATGTTTATTTTATTTTATTTATTTTAATAATCCCCCACCTCATGCAGTCACTTAAATCTATTCTGTGTTTATTAGGTAATGACAACTACAGAACAATATTCACACAGCACAAGGACTATCTGAAGAAGCAGGTTGAGAACATCCGTGAACGTGTGTTGAATCCAGACTCACAGAAACCTCATGGCAGCATCGACACAACCCTCTACATCACTGAGGGAGAATACAAGGCCGTGGATGTGGAGCATGGAGTTGCGCAAGTAGAGGTGCGAGGCTCTGAAGACACTCAAATCAATTATAATGACATCTTTAATCCTCTACCAGGACAGAATGGTCCCATCAGAGCTGTGCTGACCAAGGGAGCTCCCGGCATTGGAAAAACCGTCTTGGTTCAGAGGTTCATCAGTGACTGGGCAGATGGAAAGGCCAACCAAGACATAGATGTGGTGATTTTGCTCCCTCTTCGATTGCTGAACAGAATAAAAAGGGAAATTAGTCTTCAGCAGCTTTTGTCTCAGCTCTACCCTAGTCTACAAGAGTGGGTGAATAGTGTGAAGCTTGAAGATTACCAGATTTTATTCATCTTTTTTGCTTTGGATGAGTGCAACCTCCCGTTGAATTTTGAGCAAAACCGGAAGCTGTCCGACATCTCACAGAAAGCCTCGGTGGACACGCTCGTAACAAGCCTGATCATGGGTTCTTTGGTCCCCAACGCTCGCATCTGGATCACGTCACGACATGTGGCAAGTGACCAAATTCCTCCTGAGGTCATCGACAAAGTTACAGAAGTAAGAGGATTCACTGATGTGCAGAAGGAAGAGTATTTCAAGAGGCATATCAGTGATGAGGGTCTGGCTGAGCGCATCATCTCCCACATCAAGGCATCAAGAAGTATCCAAGCCATGTGTCGCCTGCCAGTCTTCTGCTGGATTGCTGCCACTGTGCTTCAGCAGATGGAATTCAGTGATGAGATACCAACAACTCTGACAGAGATGTTCATACACTTCCTGCTCATTCAGACTACCAGTAGGCACAAATATCAAGGTGACAATAAGTCAGCAAAGCAGGATACCTTGGAAGCACAAAAGCACAACATACTGAAATTGGCGGAACTTGCCTTTAAGCAACTGAATGAGGGCAACTTAATGTTTTCACATAATGACCTAAAGCAATGTGGCCTTGACAAAACCGAAGCCTTGGTGTACTCCGGATTGTGCACTGCTACCTTGAAGGGACAGGCTGCCATTTTTGGGGAAATGTACACATTTGTGCAGATCACCATTCAGGAGTTTCTGGCTGCCCTGTATATCTTTGTGTCCTATGTCAAGGAGGATACAGAAGCACTAAGACCTCTGTTAATGAAGAAGTCAAGCATGCAAAAGATCCCAAGAAAACACCCTTCCCTAGAGGAACTCCTCAGGTGCGCTGTCAACAGTGCGCTAGAGAGCAAGAGTGGGCATCTGGATCTGTTCGTCCGCTTCCTTCACGGGATGGCCATGGAGTCCAACCAAAAGGTCTTGAGAGTACTTCTGGCATGCCAACAAGACAACCCAAGGTATATCAGCAACCCAGATTGTCTAAAGAGAGCTGCTCAAAACCTGAAAGACATAAAACGTAAGGACATCTCCCCTGATCGATGGATCAACCTCCTCTACTGCCTTGTGGAAATCCATGACACGACAGTGCACCAGGAGGTCCAAGCTTTTATGCACTCTGAGACGGGTGCGTTGAAACGGCTCAAACCGGCCCACTGCTCAGCCTTAGCCAGTACATTGATGATGGCAGCCATGCCTATGGATGAGTTTGACCTGAAGAAGTACAAGACATCCGATGAGGGCAGGAGAAGACTGGTTCCGGCAGTGCGGTCCTGCAAAAAGGCTCTGTGAGTTTTTTTCATTAAGTTATTCTGTGTAAAACTTTCTCCTAACTTTCCCCTAGCATCACTATGTAATGCAACTAGTGTATCTCTTACAGCACATTATCTCCCAGTGCACTAATGTGGTTAATGCAACATTTTGTGCACTGCTCTACAGCCGCCACTGCAACATTTTCTGGCTTTGAATAAATGAAGTCTGTCTGTCTATCTATCTGTCCATCTATCCATCTATCCATCTATCTATCTATCTATCTATCTATCTGTCCATCTATCCATCTATCCATCTATCTATCTATCTATCTATGTCTGTTTATCTGTCTGTTGGTTATTGCAAAGGGTCTACAACAGGGGTGTCAAACTCTAATTCCAAGTAGGCCAAAATCCAAATTTGGGGTGAAGTCGCGGGACGAATTCAGTATTTAAAATACATTGAAATTGTACATACAGAAGATTTAAAGCTAGTCAAATAACACGTTCCCATCCTATCGTAGTATAGATATACATACACTAGTCTGGACCCACTCATAATTCCTGTGATGCACAATTTTTTGTCTTCAACTCATATTTTCTACATATTCATGGTGTATGTGGGCCAACTGTAATACACATTTGAAATGATCTCGTGGGCCAAATAAAATGGCTCCGTGGACCAAATTTGCCCCCTGGTCCTACACAAACATTACATTCCTTTTTTGTAGTAAGGATTGACTTTGTAGACTTACAGACTGTAAACTCATGACATCCTGTGCAGTCCTCGTTTCTTAATGTAACCAAGTGGTAAGGACAGGAGAGTTTTAAACTCTAAATTTCACAGTTTTTCTTACTAAATAGACTACGCCACCCTGGGATAAGAATGGGAACTACAGCCCAGGGACTGTATGAAAACCTTAGATTTGACCCCCACACAAGTTCTGTTGCATTAACGAGGAAACGTGGATTCCGTAACAAAATAATCTCTTTATTAACAACTTCACATATAAATATAAAAATCCGGACAGTTAAAATTTTTTCCACCACAATGCACACACACACTCGCACTCACATACACACTCACACAAATCGGTACAAAAAGGGAGGGTTCTCAAATACAGGGCAGGTGCACCCAAGAGGGGGGAATTATACTAAGCCCCCTGTCTAGGTCTTGGATAAGTACACACAAACACTCGTGCCCATGCACACACTAAGTGAAGGTGAATTATTGCACTCACACACAGGTAACACTGCACTGCACTGCAATTCACTGCACACCACGTGACCGGACCCACCACCAGGGGGGGAAGAGGACCTCCCTCTGGGATTACCTGCACCTGTTAACAGAAAAGAAAAGGGTAAATAAGGGGGTAATCAAGGGCCTGCCACTTGCCCAGCAAATAAAGACAAACAAAATGAAATAAACTGAATTGCAGGGCCCACCAGCAAAATCTAACTCGCCACAGAAAGAGGTTGCTACAGGCGAGAGCAGGACTGATGAGAATTAGTAACGACACTCAGGCCAGGGGCATTGGTTTAGGCTACAAGCCGTGCACATTCAGTAATTATAGAAACAAAAACAAAATAATTCAAATTGAAGTTCTCAACTCAAGTCAAACAAAAATAATCAAACAAAAGAAAGAAACATCCCTCAAAGAAAATGTACAAAATAAACAAATTAATCGTGTTCTCACCACGACATAACAAGACACTCACTCACACAGACTACATTCACGCACACACTGAACTCGGCCACATGCGCCACCTGCGCAAGTTAACTTATGCTGGGCTGCTGAATGCTTTCGGAGTGATAGCCCTCGGATGACCGGACACTGCGACGCGTCAGTCCGAAGCACGTATCGAGGGGGGACAAAACAGCAGCAATTCAGAGCGAACCGGGAGTCTGCAGCTACACCCAGGCGCCTACAAATACAGAGGATAATGCGATGTAACTGGGCTATTGTACCAATTTTACAACGTGATGAAAAGTTGAAGCGGTATACTCACGTTCCACAACAGCAGAGGAGGAGAGGAGGAAGACAATAAAGGCCGACGAGTCAGAGGAAACTCAAACCCACGCTACAACAAAATACATAATCGGTTAGACCCGAGTCAAACAAATCAAAACTTTAGCGAACGTGTGGCGTCATTTGGGTGGCCTACCTGAGCCAGAAGGAGAGAGCTCTCGGAGCTTTGGTAGATGAACAGGGTAGCCAACAAACAGCTGATGGCACCGGTAGATACACTTGTACGAGGCGGAGAGCGTGTCACGCCAAGTTGAATTTGGCAACAGATCGGAGTGCAAAGAGTAGACCAGAATGCACGTTTGGATGGACAAAGGAAAGCACGTTGACCGACAGCTATTCCTCCTAGCTTGCGAAAAGCCGGCGTCTCAGCTGGAATGAAATCAGCTGTGAGATCAGCTGATAGGTCGGTGTGACGTGATGACGCACGCACCGCAAATGAAAAAGGAACGTCAAAGCCCACTTTGCTACATTAACCACTTTGAGTAAAAGCATCTGCTAAATGTAATGTAATGTAGTGTAAGGTGACATATCCATTTTTACGACCTGTTTTACAATGTCTGTGTGTCCCAATTTTTGTCTTTCCTCCCGTCCTTGCCTTGTGCTTATGGCCTCGAGATAAGAAGCAACGTCATTGACACAAACTAGAGTGACAGTCGGGTCGTGTTTCTGATATCTGCGGTCGCCATTTTACTCCAGGTTTTACACCAGACCATGCAGCAAACGGTATCGCTGTAGCCTAGGCTACTGTAGCCATGTCGGGGAAATATACATGCAATTTGCGTTTGTGTGTTTGCATACGTGAAGCACATTAACGGACTATGGAAGTTAAATAACGTAGCTATGATATTGTCTACTACAGTCTGTCTTTTTTTCCCCTGCACTGGCACCGCATAGTGCAAGTAAATTTGTCCGCCAAATGCATTTACGACGAGGGCTCTCACAACTTTGCAACCAGGGCAAAGAAAGCGTCTTTCTGCACGGGCGCCCCAGGTGTGATAATCCCTCCCAAATCATCTTTTTTAACAACTAAAACCGTTGTTGGCAGCTGATATAGTCTCAGGTAAGATGGAAGCGCTATGTCCTGATCTCCTCCTACTGTTTAGTACCGACTTGATTGTTTTCTCCTCGGAGGCGGAGAGTCAAGCCGTGGGTACGGCTTCTTCTTCTTTTTCTTCTTCTTCAGTCGGGTTTTATGGCGGCTGACAAACGCAGTGCATTGCCGCCATTTACTGGAGTGGGGTGTGATCACTTGGACTTAGTTCTACAGCCTATCTAACACTATTGAACGTAGGTAGAAAGATAGAAGGAAAGAATGAAAGAATGAGGGAAGGAAATAAAGAAAGAAGTCAAGTCAAGTCAAGTCAAGTCAAATTTTATTTATAGCGCATTTCATATTTACATAGACTCAATGCGCATATTAGGTAAAAGAAGCACACATAACAATTTAAACACAATTAAAACATTAACAACCCAATAAAAAATTGAAATGCACAAAATAAGAGTTAAAGATAAAAATCACGAATTATAAACTACAGAAAATAAAAAAGTTTTAAGACCCTTCTTAAAAGATACTATGGATTGAGGTGACCTTAATTCTAACGGCAGATTATTCCAGAGGGATGGAGCACAGTAACTAAAAGCGCCATGGCCGGTTTTTGTGTGAATTCTGGGGACAGTGAGAAGATATTTGTTGGAGGACCTTAAAGGTACACTGTGCAGGAAATGGACAAAAAAGGTACTGCAACTATTCTGCTCATTGAAACTGGGTTGCCTATGGCCAAATTTGATATGTTCATGAAAGTTTACTACGGTAAGTAACTAACTAATATTTTCTTGTATGGCCCAAGTACAGTCATTTTTGCAGCTAAAAATGGCTAATTATTGAAATTCAAAATGGTGGACCATAGAGAAGATCCCCCTTTTCATGTATGAAAAGTGCAATTTTTCCAGTCATTATAAATACTTAGAATTTGATGGTGGTGGTAAGTATTCATGAAAAAGGTAACATTAGTGAATGGGTAGCATGAATTCTGGAAATAAACAACTAAAAATCTCACACAGTGTCCCTTTAAATGACGGGTTGGTTTATGAAGA
Source organism: Engraulis encrasicolus (assembly GCF_034702125.1). Lineage (NCBI taxonomy): Eukaryota > Metazoa > Chordata > Actinopteri > Clupeiformes > Engraulidae > Engraulis > Engraulis encrasicolus. Next base: position 28,104 of record NW_026945533.1, on the reverse strand, counting down.
GATATTAGATCAGAAATATAGGGAGGGACTAGATTATTTAATGATTTATAGACAAGAAGGAGTATTTTGAATTCAATTATTTGCTTAACTGGGAGCCAGGGAAGAGATTTGAGAATAGGGGTGATGTGGTGATATTTGGGAGTTCTAGTGAGTATCCTTGCAGCTGCGTTCTGAATAAGTTTTAGTTTGTTTAACATTTGCTGAGTTAAACCAGCATAAAGTGCATTACAGTAGTCAATGCGACTGGAAACAAGAGCATGGATTACTTTTTCGGAATCATGTAGAGACGGAGTGTTACGCACTGTAGAGATGTTTCTAAGATGGTAAAAGGATGCCTTAAAAATGTTGGATATGTGCTTCTGAAAATTAAGATCAGCATCAAGGGTCACTCACAAGGTTTAACAATAGAATTAAGAAGTGGATAACATTTATTTCTGAGGGCCTTTGGGCCTACCAACAGAACCTCTGTTTTCGCATTAACATTAAGACATTTTGGGCCATCCAGGTCTCTATGGCAGACATGCATTGAGTGAGATCCTTCATAAGACTGGGGTCATCAAAATCAGAAAAAACAAAAAGGAAAAGAAAATGCCTAACCAGTTGATAAACTAAAGAAATCACACATAAATGTGGGCAACTGATTGGCAATAAAGAAACAAAGAAAGCAAATAAATCAAAAATAAAAGAACACACTCGTAAACAAACAAACTACACTGAAAACGAAAAAAAACAAAGTTCCTAAATGCGCCCAGCCAAGTTAGTGTCTCTGAGAAACGCTATAACTGCATCAGTGATGTGACGCGACAAGTTCACCCAGCAAGGTTGTTAAAGTCAAAGTCAGTTTAGATGTTTCGACTGCCTTCTTCAGGTGTTGTCTTTGTGTAGTGTAGTGTATGCAGTGTATTGAATTTCAAATTCTTTGTATGACCAGTGCATGTAAAGAAATTGACAATAAAATCAACTTGACTTGAAAACATGTTCAACATCTTCTTTCAACCCGCAGTGTTCACATAGACCAGTAGGATGCTTGTTAATAACAAACAGGCTGCTATTAAGCCCTGTGTGGCCTATCCTCAGTCTTGTGAACCACACTTCTATTTGTCTACAAGCATACCCTGACTTTTGAAAAGATACTTTCTTATGTATTCTGTACAAATGTCGACCCCTCTCCTCCTTATCCCATTCTGTTTGCCAGAGCTTATTAACACCGTCTTTAACAATGGTCTTTAGCTCAGATCTGCTGAGGGGGATACCTAGCTGAATTTCTTCAAAAGTTGTGGCCTCCTTTGCTAGTTCATCCACTGCCTCATTACCACTCACTCCTATGTGTGCTGGGACCCATACCAATTGGACATCTATTCCCTGACGTGTTAGATTAAACAACAATTGGCTAATTTCAAATATTAAATCCTGGCGACTTGAGGAGACGCCACTCTGAATGGACACTACAGAAGACATTGAGTCAGTACAGATAACAGGCAGAGGAGGTTTAACCTCTTCGATCCATTGGAGTGCAAGCATGATAGCAGACAGTTCAGCTGCAAAAATGGACAAATGATCACTGTAACGCTTTTGTATAGAAACGTCAAGGTCGGGTACGTATACAGCTGCCCCTACAAGATCCCCAGACGCATCAGTATACACCAGTGTATGATTAAAGAATCTCCGTTCCAAATAATGGTCAACATCCCTATATATCCCCTTCTTGTCCACTATGTTTCTCGCTTTGAATACAATTGAAGGCCTCTCAAACAACCACGGAGGTGTTCTGCTGATAGGAACAGTGTCACAACAAGAGACGGTGCTAATCCTCAGTTCATTTGCCCAAGTATTACCCTTCCAACCAAAACAGTTAAGATGAGTTTTGACGCGTTCCCAACAGTCTGTTAGGACCTGGGCCTCGTTTCCCGATAACGATGGTTCTTAGCATTACGTGTGTCGTTAACCAGTGATCCTACGAATGTTCTTAGATTTCCTACGACTGTTTCCCAAAGACACTCGTACATGAACGCGCGTGCACAGCCTCTAAGATCATTCGTAGCGTCGCTCTTAAGGATCGCTGTCCACATATGTGGTGCTGAAGTGTCCTCGGAGTGAACTGCGCCGTCATGCTGCTTTACAAAATGTAAGGCGTGTGTCAGTATCAAAAGTTGTTTTCTATAAGGGTGGGACTACATTTGTAGCAGTTTGCAACTATCGACAGGAGTTATTGTTGGCAAATGAAATAAAATGCACACACACACAATGAAATCATGCAAAACCATGAGCTACGCCGTTAAACCAGACAAAGCGCGTGCAGTTGGCTACCGTGCTTAATATTTAAGAAGACAAATAGGCCTAGGAGTTCCAAATTGGGATGTGCATTTGGGGAGCGGCGCGCAAAGTACCGCGCAACTCAAGGCTTTAACAACTGTGAGGGACATTTTGCACGGCAGTCTGATGTTATTAAAACAAAAAATCTACACGAATCCCCATCACTGCCTTTTTTATGTCATAGTTTACCCTTAGCCTACAACTATCGTGTCTTTTCTGCGTCGCCTTCCCTTTCTTAGGGTAGGCTACTTGAAAATGAAAGAGGGCGCAACGACTCGCTGACCGTTTTTCTTTTTTTTTATGTTTCGGTAGTGGCCTTCCGACATCACCACTCTTGTCTCTGGTCGCCGAAGCCCCCTATTTATTTTGCGTGTGGATGCCTTGTTCTTGTTCACGAAGCACCCACACAAATTATGATTGATCACAGTTTAATAATGCCCTGATTTATCAAACACAGCTGAACTATTTTACTGCCTGTAAAATGTTTTCCAAACACATTGCTTTTATTTTATACACATACACATTTAATGTTACCTTCTTATTTTCGTTACAGTGTCAACTGTGGTGCCATGATATTTACACTCCCGTCTTAAAGGAACAGACCACCCTTTTTTGATTTTCACATAATAGTAGCCCAATACGCCATACTGAACTTAAGACGTCGAAACCACAACCACAACCACAACCCAAACTTCTGCGGTCAGACTGTAAAGCCCTGTGGAGCCTTTGGAGATTTTCTGACTTCAAACTCACTCTGACATCCTGTGTTGTAATTTCTACTGACTTGCAGAGTGCAAACTCACCTTAGCGTTCTGTGAAGTCTTCATAGACTTGCAGACTGTAAACTCACTCTGACGCCCTGTGTTGTGATTTCTACAGACTTGCAGACTGTAAACTCACGGCAAAGTCTTGTGAGATAGTTGCCTCTGCATTGAAGGCCCCCCGCTCCCTGCTGAGGGAGCTGGACATGAGTCGGAACAACCTACAGGATTCTGGAGTGGAGTACCTCTCTTCTGGCCTGAGGAACTCAAACTGCAAGCTGGAGACCCTGAGGTAAATAGCATTCTGCCTCGCCTTCCCTTTCTTAGGGTAGGCTACTTGAAAATGAAAGAGGGCGCAACGACTCGCTGACCGTTTTTCTTTTTTTTTATGTTTCGGTAGTGGCCTTCCGACATCACCACTCTTGTCTCTGGTCGCCGAAGCCCCCTATTTATTTTGCGTGTGGATGCCTTGTTCTTGTTCACGAAGCACCCACACAAATTATGATTGATGACAGTTTAATAATGCCCTGATTTATCAAACACAGCTGAACTATTTTACTGCCTGTAAAATGTTTTCCAAACACATTGCTTTTATTTTATACATGTAACCTTGCCCCTTTTACTTGGGGCTGTACCAATCCCACTCAGGGGTCAAGTGAATGACCACAAGGCTGATATCACAAGAATGGTTATTTTTATTATTAAATGCAATTATCACAAGGTACAAATGGAATTTAAAAGTCTTTCTTCAAGGCAGCGGTCAACAGGCACCCCAAGACCAACACTTCACACAAAACACTTCTAAGTGAAAAGAAAAATAATACCACAAACCACCACTCTCACATAGTCTTGCAATCGCCAACAGAACAAAATAATGGAGGAGGGAAGGGAGAGGCTAGGAGCTTGAAGGAGATTAGAAACAACACTGCACTCAGTAGTTCCACACTCAGAGGGCCCTCTAATGGACACCAGTACACAAAGTTGAATTTTCCAGCACACAATGGTGACACCCCAATAGTTGGGCAAACGCACAATAGCTACTCCAAGCTCAAACAAAAAAGGGGGGGGGGAAAGGAAAAGCGGGACAGGGCAAAAGCAATTCCAATATGAGAGGGTCACTAAATAAACAAAAACACAATAAATGAAAATGAGGTGCACTGTTCACTCAGGTACCAGGGAAAAGCAGTGATTGACTACTCTACAATTCAGGGTATTGGGGCGGTTCACGCACACTGCCAGGGTATGAGGATAAGTCCAGACTCTGTTGAAAGACTGCGAGGTCCAGAATCGTGGGCTACAAGCTGCCCCAGTCAAGCTCAACAGTGCGGTGTGATACACCGCTGGTCCTGCTCAATACTCGCACGCAGGTGCACGGAATGTTATGTTAGTCGTGCGTCTCTACACACGTCATTAGGAATTCCCGGACAATAGCTGCTGATGGCCAAGGATGCACTGAAACATTTCAACACTAGGACAGACGCGTCTTTTCGTTTACGCTCACACCGTCTTGGGAGGTACTTGTGTCAACCCAGAGGTATTTTTAAACGGCAAACAGGTAAGTTCCCAGCACATGAACTTGGCGTTGCCTACACAAACGCCGACAGCAAACAATTCTTTCAGTGACGCCCCCCAGGTGAATTGAATATCAGTGATTACCTTGCGCGCCCTGACTCAAGGCTCATTGCACCGCCAGGTAGAGGCGGTGCCCTGGAGACGCCATAATAATTTGTAGTTTTCCCCAACAGGACTTCCTGGCTACATTACACCCCAGCATTCGAATGTCACCGTCCCGGTGACAAGCTCAGTCTAAGTGATTTTTCAGGACAGTGATGCTGCCAGATATTGGTTGGATCTCTTACACCCTATCGGCGACGGCTGACTGGGGTAAGTTAAAGGGATTGTGGTGCCTTCCCGCTGTGGACCGAGTTGACCGCCTTGGTAGGGTGTCTTGGTCTGGAGACTGAGGTGAATGGCTTGAGGATTGGGACCGGCCACTGATGGGGGACGGACATTCACCTGATGCCTGAGGATGTTCACTCGTAGAACTGGCCCCATCAGTCTCCTCACTGATCATTTCCTCAGGACCCTCTGATCCTTGCTGAGACAGGTGGTCTCCAAGTGCGGGTACCCATTCTGCTATCATACTCCCTTCCTCTTCTGCATCACTCTCCCGGTTTTGATTTTCTCGCTGATCCTCTTGGTTGTCAGGTGGGATGTCAGGTGGCACGTCGAGGAGAGCTAAAGTACCAGGAATGGGCTTCAATTCGTTGCGATGGATGTGAGAGACTGGTTCTCTGCTTTGTTGAGGCCTTATCTTATAGACGCGCCCTCCCGTGTCCATACATTCGACTACTTCGAATACCGTAGGGTTCCAACAGTCCTGGATTTTGCATCTTCCCTGTGGGTGATTCCGTCGATACACCAGTGTCCCTGGTGGCAACACATCTGCCACCTCTGGGTCATGACGAGCACGGCTGGCTGCTACTGCCTCAAGCCTCTGTTTTGCACGGCTATAGACGTTGGCCAGATGTTGGTGGTGCTGACTCACCCAGTCCTCTATGCCTCCACTTGTTGGCTCCTCCTCCGTCACCCCCAACAGGAAATCCACGGGTAGGCGTGGTTGTTGCCCGAACATCAGTTCATATGGAGAGTGTTGCGTGGACTGATGTATCGTGGTATTGTAGGCAAATAACAATTCCGGGAGGACTCGTGGCCAGCTCCTTTTGTGGTCTGGTGGCAAGGTTCTCAGCAAGTCATGGAGTGTTCGGTTGAACCTTTCACATTGTCCATTGCCAGCCGGATGGTATGGGGTCGTCCTACTCTTCTTAATGCCATACAGTTGGCACAAGCGCCTCAGCAAGTCACTTTCAAAATTGCGGCCTTGGTCGGAATGTATACGCTGGGGGACCCCATATGTATAAAACCACCGTTCTGTGAGGATCCGTACCACCGTACTTGCCTTTTGGTCTGGTGTCGGGTATGCTTGGGAAAATTTTGAGAAGACATCCGTGACAACCAGTATGTTTTCTTGACCATTGCTAGCCTTCTCCAACTGCGTGAAATCGATGGCAAGGATTTCCAGTGGCTTGGTAGCACGGAGACTGCCCATGAAGGTACGTACCCGAGGCTGGGATGCTTTGGAAAGGATACAGCGTTCACATTCAGCACACCACTTTTTAATGTCATGCATCATCCCCGGCCAGTAGCACCGCCGTTGTACAAGATCTGTGGTCCTTTCTGTCCCCTGATGCCCATGTTTGTCATGCAGATTGGTCAGAACCTCGTCTCTCAAGACTTTTGGTAGCAGCAACTGAGCCACCCTGACCCCTTGTGGCGGCACCCGAACATTTCGGTAAAGCACTCCCTCAATGGCTTGCAATCTTGGCCACTGCTGGACCAATTTTCTTAACGGGCCCCGCAGGTCTTCTGGTTCTAAGGCCCAGTCTTCCAGTTTAGGCCTGCTTCCCCTTTCCCAATAGCGCCCAAAAGCCTTCAGCAGAGGATCCTGTGATTGCAAAGTGCGCAGATCAGCGCGACAACGAACTGGGGCAGCATCAACGGCAAAAGTCCAGGCAGACTGGGCACTTATTACAGCGTTAATCTCCACCGGTATTGCAAACCCTGCTGGGGCCATGGCCTGGGCGGGAACTGGTGAAGGGGGAAGACGCGACAGGGCATCTGTATTCCGGTTGGCCGTCCCTGGACGATAACGTATTTCATAATTGAACAGTGCCAGCTGGGAGGCCCACCTCTGCTCCACCGCCCCTAGTTTTGCTGTTTGTAAATAACTGAGAGGATTATTATCCGTGTATACGGTGAATCTTGCCCCCATCAGGTATTCCCGGAATTTTTCTGTCACTGCCCATTTCAGGGCCAGAAACTCCAGCTTCATACTGCTGTAATTGGACATATTCCTCTCTGTTGGCCGAAGGCCACGGCTTGCAAATGCTATAGGCCGCCGTACCCCCTCTATGTCTTGAGCCAGGACCGCTCCCAACCCCTTGTGGCTAGCATCAATCTCCAAGTGAAATGGTTGTGTGAAGTCTGCAAAACCCAACACTGGGGTGGCTGTTAATTTGGCCTTAAGCTGTTGAAAGGCTTGCTCACATGTCGCATCCCAATGAGACTGAAAGGGGCCCGGGGCCTGAGGACTCGCCTTCTTCCTACTCCCTTGCAACTTCCCCACTAAGCTGTGCAGAGGCGCCGCTAAGCCTGCGAAGCCCTCAACGAATCTCCGATAGTACGAGGCAAAGCCTAAGAAGGAGCGAAGTTCTGAGACTTTAGTGGGTCTCCTCCATTCTGCTACAGCAGAAATCTTTTCTGGGTCTGTCGCCACCCCCTGGGCAGAAATGATATGCCCCAGGTACTTCACCTCGCTTTGGAAGAAGTGGCATTTGGTCAACTTAAGCTTGAGGCGATGTTGTTGGAGCCTGCCCAGAACCATCTCCAGTCGTTCCAGGTGTTGGTGGAAAGAGGTGGAGAACACCACTATGTCGTCCAAATACAGGAGCAGGGAATGAAATCTTTTATCTCCAAAAATCCTCTCCATTAATCGCTGGAAAGTACTGGGCGCATTGCACAACCCAAAGGGCATTCGGTTGAATTCAAATAGCCCAAAGGGTGTGCAAAAGGCCGTCTTCTCTTTGTCCTTCTCATCCATCGGCACTTGGTTATAGCCACTTGCCAAATCGAGCGTACTGAACCACTTTGCCCCGGCCAATGCATCCAGCGATTCCTCGATTCGTGGTAGTGGGTATGCGTCCTTGCGTGTCTTTGCATTAAGTTGCCGATAGTCTACGCACATACGAATGCCTCCATCTTTTTTCTGTACCACTACGATCGGCGCAGAGTATGGACTACAGCTGGGCTGGATAACCTTTTGCTCTAAAAGTCCCTGAATGTGGGCTTTTACTTGTTCGTACTGGGAGGGCGGGAGCCTACGGTAGCGTTGGCGTATGGGAACATTGTCCAGGAGGGGAATTGTATGCTGGACCAATGGGGTACAGCCAAGATCGGAATCATCATGGCTGAATGTCTCAGAGTACTTTTCCAGTAAGGCACGGGCCTCAAAGGTTTCACCAGGAGACAAGGTCTCCCATGACAAGTGCGAAAAATCTGGAGAACATGTTGCACTCGCCTCCACAGACTGAATAAGGACCACTTGTTCCTCATCTTGATTTTGGATGTGAAACTGTACAGGGCATCCTGATGGTAAAGGTTCGCCTAAGTGGAGGTCTCCTAGTGTCGTCTTGGCCGGCAGCCACCTATCCTGACTGCCCACATTAACCACAGGCACACTCACGGCTCCATTATTGATTGGGAGAAAAGCTGATGGAATGAGCAGATCTGCTGGTAGTCGGTTACCCCCTGGTGCCAATGGTTCCAGCAATGCAGAGGAAAGAATGGCACCAACTCGCTGGTTGCAGTCAGCTGGGACAAAACGTAGAGACCCAGCTGGAATCAGGACTGCTGGACCCCGCTGCACTCGGACTGACCCCACCCTTCCAGTGGTCTGCAATTGGTCAAAGTGCTGGCATTCAGCCAGCGCGCGGGCCCAGCCTTTACCTGCCAATGTAACGTCCGAGGCTTGAAAGAGAGATGCACCATGTTGATGGAAGAGCTCCTGATAGCAGCTACTGATTACATTCATTCCAAGCAAACCTGGGACCCGTCGTTTCTGAGCTTGGGTAGAGGGATCCTGGGTGGTGGCTACCACCAGAATACCCATCTTCGGGAGAACCTTCCCCAGAATTTGGACTTCCACTTCAGCATACCCTCGATAAGGGATTTCTAAACCGTTCGCTCCCTTCAATGTAAGCCAACTACACGATCTAAGAGGTATTTGAAGCCGTGGTTGGAGATGTTTCTCAAAGAACTCTTCGGTGACTGTGGTCACCATAGAACCCGTGTCTAACAAACAAGGTACGGCTAAGCCTTCCATTAACACCTCCACTACAGGACAGTTACCAAGGAGCTTTGAAGACACTGGTTGATGGGTGCCCAGGGAATACCCTTCTGATGCCTGGGCTACAGCATCAGAGGGTGCTAGTTTACCGCCGGTGACCTTGTGGCTGCACCATCAACTGGTGGGGGGGCCGAGGTTGCAGTAGGCAACAGGTTGGGACAATTTCGGGCCAGATGGCCAGGCTGGTTACAGCGCAGACATATAGGCGTACCGTCCGGCTGGAATCGAGGTTGGAACTGAAGTGTACGAGACCCACCCCCACTTCCCCTCCGAGGGTAATCTGAACGTTGTGGGCGAGGAACGGGCACTTGAGAGTGATTCATGGTTCGTTGTGGGGGTGATGGATTATCGAGCCGCTGCATAATGACATCTAACATAGCTTGTTGATGACGCAAGGTCTCCTTCACTTCGCTCATCTCTGAGTTGGGTTTGGCCGAAATGACGTTGAGGTCAGCCTCACACTCTGTGGTACCCTGTGCACTGCATGAATATGCCCGTGGTCTCTGCTTATTAGCATTCTCTCCCTCTTCTACCCACCGCACTGCCTCACTGCGTATGTCCAGAAAGGAGGAAGAAGGGTGTTGACGCACATGACGCTTTAACTCTCTTTTTAGCATGTTGTCTCGGACATGTTCTGCGAACTGGTCACGTAATACGACATCAGGGTCAGGGAAATATGATGGAGCCTTACGCTTCACCTTCTCCATAAGGGACATCAAACTATGTGAAAATTCACGCAATGACTCCCCCTCTAACTGCCGCCGCTGGAAGAATTGTTGCTGTAAATTAATATAAGACTGAGAACACCCATATGCATCCAGTAATATAGTGAAAATTTTGGTCGCATCGTCACGTTCACCATGTGGTCGGAATTTTACCTCTGCTTTTGCTTCCCCGTCTAATAAATCAAATACAAACAATGTTTTTTCAGCACTAGACATAGGACGAGCTGCCAATGACCTTTTGATCTCCTCCACCCACTCTTCTATACTCAGGGTGTCCTGAGAAGTCTTACCCGAAAATCTAGGGCATTTACGCTCCCTAGGAACAAACACATAACGCCCGGTGGTTTGGGGCGAGGGTGGCGTTGAACTACCAACCGAAGGGATTGCGGCTGGGGACGGGTTTACCCCTCGAGAAGCGGGGACAGGGTCACTATCTGTTTCCGAGCTATTGCCAGAATTGGGATTTACCTCAACCCGAGCAGGCCTTTGACTCACTTCTTCTCTGAGCTGCGCATTATCTGCTTGAAGTTTTTGTACCATCTCCTGAAGTGCTCTCAATTGTTCCGCCATATCGTCGTTAGACATGATGAGGTCTCACTGCACACAAACCAACACACCCACAAACACACACCAGCCAGACGCACGCCACACGCACACAACCGGCAAGCCACACACGCAACCCACACACCACACACAGCAGCCACACAGGAAAAAGAGGAAAAAGTAAAAAAAAAGGGAAAAAAACTAACAAACAAGGTGAGTGATTACAGTCAAGAACTTAAACTTCAAATCATACAGGCTCCCCCAGTGATACAGAGGCCCACAGCGTAATAGAGGGTTTCTGTCGTCGTCTGGTTCGATGTAGGTCGTCTTGTAGCTCAACCACTGCTTTTCCCCAGGTGTACCTGACTAAAACAGCCTTGTAAAATCAGCCTCTTTCATAACCCTGCTCGCAGCGCCAAATGTAACCTAGCCCCTTTTACTTGGGGCTGTACCAATCCCACTCAGGGGTCAAGTGAATGACCACAAGGCTGATATCACAAGAATAGTTATTTTTATTATTAAATGCAATTATCACAAGGTACAAATGGAATTTAAAAGTCTTTCTTCAAGGCAGCGGTCAACAGGCACCCCAAGACCAACACTTCACACAAAACACTTCTAAGTGAAAAGAAAAATAATACCACAAACCACCACTCTCACATAGTCTTGCAATCGCCAACAGAACAAAATAATGGAGGAGGGAAGGGAGAGGCTAGGAGCTTGAAGGAGATTAGAAACAACACTGCACTCAGTAGTTCCACACTCAGAGGGCCCTCTAATGGACACCAGTACACAAAGTTGAATTTTCCAGCACACAATGGTGACACCCCAATAGTTGGGCCAACGCACAATAGCTACTCCAAGCTCAAACAAAAAAAAGGGGGGGGAAAGGGAAAGCGGGACAGGGCAAAAGCAATTCCAATATGAGAGGGTCACTAAATAAACAAAAACACAATAAATGAAAATGAGGTGCACTGTTCACTCAGGTACCAGGGAAAAGCAGTGATTGACTACTCTACAATTCAGGGTATTGGGGCGGTTCACGCACACTACCAGGGTATGAGGATAAGTCCAGACTCTGTTGAAAGACTGCGAGGTCCAGAATCGTGGGCTACAAGCTGCCCCAGTCAAGCTCAACAGTGCGGTGTGATACACCGCTGGTCCTGCTCAATACTCGCACGCAGGTGCACGGAATGTTATGTTAGTCGTGCGTCTCTACACACGTCATTAGGAATTCCCGGACAATAGCTGCTGATGGCCAAGGATGCACTGAAACATTTCAACACTAGGACAGACGCGTCTTTTCGTTTACGCTCACACCGTCTTGGGAGGTACTTGTGTCAACCCAGAGGTATTTTTAAACGGCAAACAGGTAAGTTCCCAGCACATGAACTTGGCGTTGCCTACACAAACGCCGACAGCCAACAATTCTTTCAGTGACGCCCCCCAGGTGAATTGAATATCAGTGATTACCTTGCGCGCCCTGACTCAAGGCTCATTGCACCGCCAGGTAGAGGCGGTGCCCTGGAGACGCCATAATAATTTGTAGTTTTCCCCAACAGGACTTCCTGGCTACATACACTTACACAATTAATGTTACCTTCTTATTTTCGTTACAGTGTCAACTGTGGTGCCATGATATTTACACTCCCGTCTTAAAGGAACAGACCACCCTTTTTTGATTTTCACATAATAGTAGCCCAATACACCATACTGAACTTATGACGTCGAAACCACAACCACAACCACAACCCAAACTTCTGCGGTCAGACTGTAAAGCCCTGTGGAGCCTTTGGAGATTTTCTGACTTCAAACTCACTCTGACATCCTGTGTTGTAATTTCTACTGACTTGCAGAGTGCAAACTCACCTTAGCGTTCTGTGAAGTCTTCATAGACTTGCAGACTGGAAACTCACTCTGACGTCCTGTATTATCATTTCTACAGACTTGCAGACTGTAGACTCACCGCAAAGTCTTGTGAGATAGTCGCCTCTGCGTTGAAGGCCCCCAGATCCCTGCTTCGAGAGCTGGACATGAGTCACAACAACATGCAGGATTCCGGAGTAAAGCACCTCTCTTCTGGCCTGAGGAACTCAAACTGCAAGCTGGAGACCCTGAGGTAAATAGCATTCTGCCTCGCCTTCCCTTTCTTAGGGTAGGCTACTTGAAAATGAAAGAGGGCGCAACGACTCGCTGACCGTTTTTCTTTTTTTTTATGTTTCGGTAGTGGCCTTCCGACATCACCACTCTTGTCTCTGGTCGCCGAAGCCCCCTATTTATTTTGCGTGTGGATGCCTTGTTCTTGCTCACGAAGCACCCACACAAATTATGATTGACAGTTTAATAATGCCCTGATTTATCAAACACAGCTGAACAATTTTACTGCCTGTAAAATGTTTTCCAAACACATTGCTTTTATTTTATACACATACACATTTAATGTTACCTTCTTATTTTCGTTACAGTGTCAACTGTGGTGCCATGATATTTACACTCCCGTCTTAAAGGAACAGACCACCCTTTTTTGATTTTCACATAATAGTAGCCCAATACACCATACTGAACTTATGACGTCGAAACCACAACCACAACCACAACCCAAACTTCTGCGGTCAGACTGTAAAGCCCTGTGGAGCCTTTGGAGATTTTCTGACTTCAAACTCACTCTGACATCCTGTGTTGTAATTTCTACTGACTTGCAGAGTGCAAACTCACCTTAGCGTTCTGTGAAGTCTTCATAGACTTGCAGACTGGAAACTCACTCTGACGTCCTGTATTATCATTTCTACAGACTTGCAGACTGTAGACTCACCGCAAAGTCTTGTGAGATAGTCGCCTCTGCGTTGAAGGCCCCCAGATCCCTGCTTCGAGAGCTGGACATGAGTCACAACAACATGCAGGATTCCGGAGTAAAGCACCTCTCTTCTGGCCTGATGAGCTCAAACTGCGTGCTGAAGACCCTGAGGTAAATAGCATTTTTTACATGTGATGACGCACTAAGGTGTTATCTGCGTCAGAGAGCTATTAGCCATTCAATCCAATAAACTCTACAAACCAATGAGGCATGTGTTCTACGGAATTTACAAACCCATGTTAACTTGTGACATGGAGATCCAGGAAAAAGTTGATAATAGGCAGGCAGTTAGGTTGTTGAGCTTTTGGCCCAGATGTTACTTGTTCAATTCCCAAAATTGCCAGTTGTAATGAATGATCACCTCCTCCATTCTGCTCCATAACAGAGGTACCCTGAGCATGGAACCATCCCCATGTACTGCTCATTGAGGCATTTTTAATTAGCCTAGTCCTAGACTAGTTTTGCAATTATTGATTAAAAACCTACAAAACTGTTATTTTCCCTCTTACAACAAATGTAAATGAAAGAAGATGTGGTATATTGTGTTTCATATTATTCTTAGATGAGAAAAAACATTTCTGTTAAGATTTATGTAAAGGTTTATATGTCAAATGTCCTGCGGAGTGACTGTAACATTAATGAAACCTGAAATATAATATATATATATATATATATATATATATATATATATATATAAATTAACCAACAACATTTTGAATAATATATAAAGCATTTGGCATGATTGCATAAATATTAACCTTATATTCAAATATATGAATGTGAAAAAAAACTAAATACAGTAATACAAGTTCAATTTCGTAACACAAATTGTGTCCTGCGGGGTGACATGCATGTCCGGTTTGTGGACGGGCAGCTGCAAGGCCAACTACAAGGGTCTTAAAGACAGGCTCCTAACCAGTCAGTACCTCAGTTATTGGAGAGTGGTGTGGAAGTTTAAGGTGACTATTCACCTCTTACTATGTCTACATATTGCAATGTTTCTGTCACGCAATGCTTAGGTTCATTTTATGGTGTCCTGTGGTGTGACTGCTCTTATAGAAGGACGAAAAAAGTTTTTTATAAATGAAAACACATATTAAGATTAAACACAATATCATTATCTAGTTAGCATGAGCTAAGAGGTCAGTCATTTATTCAAAAGTATTAAAATGGCCACAATGTAGTGATTTTCCTGTGGTGTGACTTCATGTCCTGCGGATTGACATGCCTATGCAATGTGTTACTCAGTCCTTGCTTGTTTTTCATGTATCATGCAAGGATATAAGGATGCAGTGAAATCACAGTTGTCTGCCTGTACGAAGCATAGGCGTGTGTGGGTGGGGGTGGGGATGCGGGTGGGTAGTAGTGTGTGTGTGGGGTGGGAGTTAAAGGAGCAATAGTACAAAGTGCATGGGGGATATGTTTGTGCAGAAAATTAATAATTTTATTGTATCTTACAGAAATGTCACACCAAGAATGTCACACCGCAGGGCACATTTTCCCTAAAATGGCAAAAATTAGGCGAAATTTTTTCATCATTTTTTTTCAGGAACTTGAATAACTGTTTTTTTTTTTGCGCTACGCCCTTGAACGTCAATCACCCATATACAGTAGCATCAAGAGCATGTGCAAATCCGAATTTGAATTCGGTCTGGGTCAGTTGCCCAACCTACAATGTCTCTCCACAACCACTATGACCATGACTCCTACTATTAATATTAGTAGTAGCAATATTAACAGGAAACAATGCTATTATATATCTGCTATCCTCTGTCGCCTTTCAGGTTGTCTGCCTGTGGCATCACTGGGAAAGGCTGTGAGTTGCTGGCCTCTGCCCTGACGGCAAACCCCGCCCACCTCAAAGAGCTGGACCTGAGCTCCAATCATCTTAAAGAGGCGCAGCTTAGGACACTCCAGTCAATAAAGGAAAATCCAGAGTCGGCATTGGAAATACTCAGGTGAGACAATAATGTTACTATATTATATGTTTCAGTTTGAAATTGTATTACTATACGGTATTAATGTTTAAAATAATTCGAAATTACTTTATACAATTTTAATGAAAATATTTTTTTCGTTTGAAGAGATAATTTATGGTACTCTTAACACCGATGGGCTACAGTTGTGTTTGCTACTATCTTATACGTCTGCTATTATCTTAGTTTATTTATCTTTGGTTTATACACAATATGTGAACAATTAGTTTGTTGTCTTGGTTTATACAGATGTGTCCTATTGATTTGTATTTCCTGTTTTATGTTGCCTTTTGTTTCGTTGTCAGTGTATCTACGGTATACACTATTGGTTTTATTCCTTGGTGTGCTGATGTTTTAGTCTTTGATCTGCGCTATTATTATCCTGTGTGCTGTTTTTGTTTGCAGGTGGAAGATCTCACCAGAGCCACGTGGAGACCGCTAGGCTTCTTTAGACACACACGCAAGCTGTTTCACTGCACACTGGAATCAAGCCAGCAACCTTGCTGATGCTACGGGTCTTCACGCTTTAACCAGCTAGCATTCCATTGCACTTAGCGGATGCTTTCATTTATTCGAAGCGACTTACAGTTATTATTTTTCAGGGTATTGGTTACAGTCCCTGACCCTGGAGCAATGTGGGGTTAGGTGCCTTGCTCAAGGGCACTTCAGCCATGTGTAGGTTTGAGCTGAGATGTTTGAGGTGGAGTCAGCTTAGGACGGTGTGCTCTGGTCTGTTGAACAGCAGTGGAGAGTGCTGGTCGTGGCCGTTCCCTCCCCTCACCCACACCACCTAGTGGTGTGAAATTGGAAGTGGAAGTGAGAGTCCTGCTTGTGTTGCCCAGTCAGCTGAGGCTTAAAACGCCTGATGCTTAAACATGGGCTTGAATTTTAAGAAGCTGTTTTAACATGTGGATTTTTAAATCTCCGGTTTTGCCTGTCTCGAGAGTTTTTTTTTTTTTTTACCCACCAGTGTATATGCTATACTTATAATAAGTAAACACATACAAAAATATCTGCACACATGTAACTAGTAAAGCCAACCAAAGTTTGTAAAGTAAAGCAAAGCAAAGTAATTAAGTTTAAAACAGTGGGAACTGGCCAAAATGCTGTATAGAGTATAGTGTCAAGCTAAGAAACTAAAATGCTAAAAGGGAACACAGACAACCTGCTTGCCCATAGTGGCAAAATGTGTATTTGTACACAGTACACAAATAATAAAATATGAGAGCAGGTCAGGATGGGGTTGCCATAAAACACTCACTCGGGCAACAGACAGACAGACAGACAGACAGACAGACAGACAGACAGACAGACAGACAGACAGACAGACAGACAGACAGACAGACAGACAGACAGACAGACAGACACACACACACACACACACACACACACACACATACACACACACACACACACACACACACACACACACACACACACACACACACACACACACACACACACACACACACAGGGCTGTAGTGGTCAAATTAGAGGTGGGTAAACTATGATTTTTTTGATCAGACAGACCGTGACGCGACGCGACGCAACGCGACGCAACGCATTTTTTTTTGGGGGGGGGGGTGGTGGGGGGGGGTGTCATCGGTGTATCTGTGTATGAAAATGGGTATGAGGCCAGGCATGATAGTAGGCCTATAAAGTATCGGTATCAATGCATCCAAAATGGTCATTTGTTTAAAAGCCACTAGAACTTTTTGGCATGCACATTCATTTGTCTACTATAAATGACAAAATAAATCTCTTCAGTTAGGCCTATTAGGCATATCACATAATTTGTGTGATCATATGATGCAGAGTGTGCCTTTGTTACAATCCTAGATAGTAGGCCTAACACCTATAGCCTATTGGAGTAGATCAACAGCATAACAATGCAGCTCAATTTCATAGGCATATTCCAATTTCTGCATTAGGTTTTTAAAAATAGATTCACCATCATGTAGGCCCATCTCAGCCATTCCCCACAAAGATGAACGGCATTAAGCTATATAACATTGGAAACTAATTATAAAAAACACACATTTGTGGTTTTCAACTGAATTGATAATGAAGTGCTATTATAAACATATAAGCCTAAAATGTAGCATAAGACAGCACACAATTTACCCCTCCACTGTCATCCATTAGGCCTACTTAGCTAGGCTACTTGTAGTGGCATGCTCAGAGATTAGCAATAGGCACTGCAGCCATTAAGAGAGGAACTGGAGTTTTACCTACCATTAATAAGATAACCCATACAGCGTTATCAATAACTGCAAAGGCAATAGACAGAAGAAGAAGCTGATGAAGAAGAAGCTTAATTTCTTAACTCAGGAATGAGTCCTTCTAGCTCTGAGAACTTGCTTTTGCAAATAACTTGGAAATGTCATATCATGAAAGAATCTTGTGACAAGGTGTAACAAAACGTGTACCTCCCTAAATGATGGATTTGGTGGTGTTACTAGGCTTAGGCCTACTCCTGTGTTAGATTATACCAGGCTTCACACGCGGGATTTTTTTTTTTTTTCAACTCCACCGCGAACGTGCATTTGCGTTTCTATCGGCATTGCCATCCGTAGAACTGGCGGACAGATGCGCTTTCGCTTGTAAACATGGGGCGCACTGGCTTGTCCCCTACTTCTTTCGGACACACGGTGCGAAGTGGCTAGATTTGATGAGAAGGGCGTGACTAATTTGCGAACGGTAGAGAGAAACCTGCAGTGGAGTCAAATGGAACGGAATGAACATTACAATGCATATGAATAAGGTCTATATTTCAGGCAGTCCAACAAAATCCCGGACATTTCTGAAATTCCCCCCGCTCATTTTTTAGGTCTCAAAAGTAAAAGAAAAAGAGGACGTCTGGTCACCCTATCCATGATGATTAACTATGATTAACTATGCAGGCAGGCAACTACACAACGTGTAGGCCTATGTGTTTACATATTCCCTGGATCCTGATTGGTGTCGCCGCCGCAGCCGAAAGGCACTGATTGGAAGGTCACATACCCGAGCAGATGAAAACGATTCCTACTAAAGCGTTAAGTAGGCCTATGTTCAACATTATTTTTTAAATGACAGCAAATTTATTTTGGATTATTCCAACGGCATATCACAAGACGCAGGGAACTTTGACGTGCGTAATTGCCATTAAGAGCTGCGTAAACGCTATTTAGAGGTGGGTTAACGCTATTTAGAGGTGGGTAAACGCTATTTCCTAAATTCCAGAGGTGCGTAAACGGCGTTTACGTGCGTTTACCCTCCACTACAGCCCTGCACACACACACACACACACACACACACACACACACACACACACACACACACACACACACACACACACACACACACACACACACACACACACACACACACACACAATATCTACATATTGTGAATCTCGGTCAGCCCACGTTGGTTTTATAGCTGCAATGACAAACGCTTCTATATTTAGCAGTGTTTCGCCTCTTTATTAGTGAATCCTTTTCTGAGTGATTACACCATAATCAGAGGCATACATTTATTCTATGTACAGTGTAAGCGTACTAGCAGCAACAATTTAGTAGGTATATGTACATTGTTAGGGGCTGCTCAACTATTGCGATGGGAGGTTTTGTTGTGAGGCTACTTTGCTAGTTTGGTAGAAGTGAGGTATGTTTGTTGATCTTGGATGGTTGGTTTGGAAAGAAAACTAGGTTTGTTTTGTGGTGGTAGTTTGTATTGCTATTACTTTATCATTTACCCATTTTGATTTTGTTGTTCTATTATATGTGTGTATTTACATTCCTGTACCAAAGCATTCCCATATTACAGGGGCCTTTTTAAATTGCTGACACACTTTTGTCTCATAGTGTTTTTTTCTGCCCAAATTACTGCAAAAATGTTTGCTTGCACAAAATGGAAAACAGGTTCTCACTCTTGCAAAATGAAGTACAGCTTACAAAGTATCTTCAACATCTCACTTAAAAGCACATAGGCCTACTTCTTTTTTGAAAAATGCTTTCATTTCCATTGGGATTTTAATGTATATGGTATTGACATTATGCACAAAAAGTGAATTGCATCGTAAAAACCTTTTCTGTGCGTTAACAATTGTATGTAAATCTGTATTTCCACACATTTTTAAGTTGCACTCACTTAAGTGGTTTTGGGTGGAAGTGTCTGTTAAATGCAATGTGTTAAGTTGAAAAGTACCTTTTTATCTGGTCACAACCCATTTTTTGTACACATTTTGTTGAGCTCATTTTTACTACTTTGTACTATTGGTATACAGTATTCATTAACTTACTATATTCACAAATCATTAAAGATAATAAGATAAAGATTTTGGCCCAGATGTCGCAGTCAACTTGGCCGTGTCAATAAGAAGAGATAGTGTGTATAGTGTGTGTGCCAGAAATGCCATTCCTGCACATTGTAAAATTAAATGTATTTTGATGCAGTCCTAAGTTTGCAAAACCCCTGTTTTAGGTTGTTTATGTTGAGGGACCATATGAATTTGTATTTGTATTCTTTCTTGTAAAGAGTCTGATGGCCACATGAAATGCTTCAGCGGGCCTCATGTGGCCCCTGGTCCTCAGTTTGCCCACCTCTGGACTACTGCATAGGTCTAATCCTAAATGTGACTACAAAATTAAAAAGAACCAAGTATTCAAGATTGCAACATATAGGCCTACTGAAATTACAAGAGAAATTTCAATTGATTGCTACTTGTAGCTGTACAAGGTCATCAAACAAACTGCAATCCTGTCTATGGTTTTCGAGTTGTATGGTAGGACCATAGACATAGATTAACCTAGACTGGCAATGGGCGGTTCAAGGCATAGACATCTATGTCTATGGGTAGGCCTACTGTATATCTATCCTATGCTGCACTCCAAAGGCAAAATGCAGTAACTACGGCAACATTGAAAAAGGCCTTCAAAGCCTTGGCATTAGGTTGGATAATGTAGTTAGTGCAAATTTGACATAGGCCTACCCTTGCAAAATTGGACCATAACTCTTTGTCACAAGATGAAGGAGGTGTTATGAAGATAATTTTCAGTATATAAACGTGTGTTGATGTGCAACTGCCTCTGTAAGGCACTATGGCCACTGTCAATCTAACTGTGATATGATGGGTGAATGGCATGGTTGGTAGGCCTACTTGATGCTGTCCTCAAAGTCAATTCAGGGTATATAAATTATACAGTGAACGAAAGTGTATACATGTACAGTATTATGATTCATTTTTAGGCCATGGTAATGATGTAAAGATTTTGTTTACTTCACTCAATCTAGTAGGCTATGTGACAGGCAAATGTCGAGGATGGCACATGACACCGTGGCCCGGCCGCCCTTCCTATTATATTGTCCTGATGCCAATTCAGAGTCTTTCACTTTCACATATTCAGAGTTCTGTCAGCACCCCCTCCCCGCCCCTGCAGACGTTTGGATAACCATAGCAGCAGTGGGGCAATTCAAGTGAATAGGCAGCGTGAAAATTAATCTATTATTTTAGCATAGTCATATTGGGATTAGGAACAGATATAGCAGAGCATGAGTTAGGTACTCATGGCTTGACAAGAGGATTAGGGGGTCCCTTTTTTCTTTCTTTTTTTTTTTTAAAGTTGGTAATCACTGCAGCACAGCACAGTGCGGCCCACCTACAGCTTTGATACCAAAAAGTCCCAAACAAGGAAAAGCATCAAGGCCATGAAACCTGAACCAGATTATTTTATTTAAAACAAACAAAAAAAAATCCCTGCAGGCCTATATAGCAAAGAACACAGGCCGGTGCTCTTTCTCTGACATCTAATTCTCTGTCATTAAAAAACAACAACAACCAAGTTAAGTGATATAACACGATGTGAGTTGACATAAATGAAATCTACGCAATAGGCATGCACTGTAGCCTATATCAACCACACACGCCGAGTTGATGTTTGATGATTGAATGGGAGCTGATGTCTTCTCATCCAGACCGCAAGAGGGCGGTGAAGATAGAACAACGAGGAGATGCTGTTTTTTTTTTAATGAAAAAGAAGAAGTAGACAGGAGAGAAGGGAAAATCAAAACAACAGAGAAATCAAAACAAATCTTCCAACCGATGTGCCAGTTCTCTTTTATTTCTGTTTTATTCTACCTCCGAGAGGTGGCTGGAGGTCGGCCTTCGAGGAAATCCGGCTCATCTGGTGGTATTTCAGTTGGTAAACCTCTATTGGAGACGAGTGGCTAGGATTTTTAATTACACAGTCCTCTGTTTTACTTCATTAAATCGGTAATAGACTACAGCAGAAATGCAGAAACGGACAGACTACCCTCCGCGATGGTGCGCCTCTTTGCCCGAGAGCTTGAAGTCGCATCTTGGACGCCTTGCGAGGCAGCAGAACGGGCACACGCTAAATTCCGAGGTAAGCTAGAACTAGGCTACATTTGGTGGACGCTTTTATCCAAAGCGATATGCCAAAAAGCACCAGCAACATTCAGCATTTGGGGGAAAGCGCCGACTATACAATACAGCCAAAACAACAGTCGCACGGACGCACAGTGTTATTTTTGTAATGGGAAATATGGCTCCCACAACTCCGCCTGTGCTACCGGTTGATTTCTCTATGTTTGGAGGTTGTCCCCGGTATCGCTAGCGGGCTGCGTGAGTCTATTGCCTAGCCTAGTTCTAGGCCTACATGAATTATACATTATATGTTTGTTAAATTGTAGATAAACGCCATACACCAGCATGTGGACGCATCTCACAAGCAAACCAGCGCTGACCTCGAGAAGGTCCGCCAGTTCATCTCAGAAGTTTTACAGGTAAACAAGCAATAGTTGTAGATGCCTCCTGGTGTGAAAAAAACGCAATATGAACTGCAAGTTTAAAATGTAGATATAATGCTATTATGTGTGTGTGTGTGTCTGTCTGTCTGTCTGTCTGTCTGTCTGTCTGTCTGTCTGTCTGTCTGTCTCTCTGTCTCTCTGTCTCTCTGTTCATGTTTGCTGTTTATGCACTGATCAGAATGAAGTCCAGAGGAATATGGCTCTGCGCGTGTTAATCCAGCGCCTGGAAGAGAGGGCGTCTGAAGGTACGAGGAGCCTATCAGATCAGGTGGAGTCAAACCGACAACTGAAGCTCCAGGTCCATGAACTCCAGAAACACCTGGAGGACAAAGACCACTCACTAGCACAAGCCAACCAGGTGTGTGTGTGTGTGTGTGTGTGTGTGTGTGTGTGTGTGTGTGTGTGTGAGAGAGAGAGAGAGAAAACGGGCTAAGGGAAAATGCTAACATAATGTTTAATGTCTCAACTGTTTCCCAAGTGTGTCCTGCAAAAATGTTGTGAAAATGTACATGTAAAAGAATCAGAGATGATAGATAGGAGAGGGTTCGTGAGGTGTTCCTCCCAGAATCAAGATTACTAGAAGCTTTCAGCCACCATCATATAGCCATGCCCCTGTAGGAGACCAGGAGACAATTCATAAGCGGTTTCTTCTGGGATTCAAATGACGCATGCAATCCTGTGGCACTGGCAGCCATGCCCGTTGAGGAGGCACTGAGTGCGTCTTAATATGCCACCTTGCCTCTTCCACTTGCGCTTGTCTCCTCGTCCCGCCTCCTGGCCCCTCCTCCGTGGAGAAAACGATTAAGTTTCCCAGCTGTCAGTATAGCCACAACAACTTTTGAGGGACTGTTTTTCATTCACCATCCCAATTGCAAATGAGAAAAAGACTCTACAATTGAGCTTTTGCAAGATATTGAAATATAATGCTGTTGTCAGTGATGTCATCATGACGAGAAGCAAGTGGAGGAGGCAAGTGGAGGAGGCAAGGTGGCATATTAAGACGCACTCTAGGAGACCGGGAGAATGACTGTAGCTCAACGGGGGAAGTCACGCTCATTTAGGAGAGTGGACTTTAACTTATATAACTTTGTTACATTGATGGCGCATGCTGTTATCTTTATCTTGGTTTACCATATGTCAAATGTTTGATACAA
>NW_026945532.1:17500-64048 GCF_034702125.1 Engraulis encrasicolus | reverse complement strand
CACCCAACAGGAAGTGAGGTAATTGGACTTGAAGTTCAACTTTTGACATAAAACGAAATTTTCATACCATGTACTTTGAAGTATTCCTCCTGAACCGTACACTTGTTTGGTTTTGTTCCAATTTGCAAATGATCTTAAGACATCGGAGATGATATTTTGTGAAGGAATTTTCAATATGTTTTAAGAAAACAAGATGGCGGCTTGATGAATTCTGGTGAAAAAATCACAGAAAATGTGCCCTTTCTGAGGGGGTTGCCATGCATATCTTTCAAAGTTACTTTGCACAGGTGTTTGGTAGGACAGCACGTACCTCTCCAAACAAGCCCCTCCCCTAACTCGGTACATGGGCTCTGTAGCGCCCCCTTAAGTCATGGGCCTATGGGGCGGGTTCAGCATAAAGTTCAAGCTACGGACTTCAAAATTGTTATGGATGTGTATCTGACTAAAACGAACAAAAAATGTCATGCAGTGACATGGCCACGCCCAACAGGAAGTGAGATAATTGGACCTCTTATTGAAACAGGAAGTTGGCCACCATTTTAGTTTGCAGCGTTGTTAAAACAGTGCAAATTCACGTGTTCATGCATATAATGAATATAAACCTTTTTCTATATGCCTACTATGGCAACCCGATATGGCGCCACCATCTGGTAGGCAAATGAACTGCAGTAAAAGTGGAGTTCTTCAATATCTTTATCTCGTGAACCGAACGTCGTAGAGACTCCGTTTTTGTTTTGGGCAGGATGTGATGTGGCGATATGCCCCGCCTTGAGCCGCAGGTGCGAGGGCCCGTCATCGCCGCTTGCGGCTTTAATTATTATTATTATTTGTCTCCTCCGCGCCTGTCGGGCCATTTTCGAGGTGGTTGCCATGCTCAAATTTGAACGAAACTTGGCACAGGTGTTGGATATGAGTGCCAGACGGACTCCAATAAAGCTCAGACCCCAAATCCGCCAACGGGCTCAGTAGCGCCCCCCTGAAAATTGGCCTATGGGGCGGGACCGGCAAAAAGTTGAAGCTACGGACTCCAAATTTTTTTTGCTTGTATAACGCACTAAGACAAGCAAAAAAGTCTTTAAGATGCCATGGCCACACCCAACAGGAAGTGAGGTAATTGAACTTAAAGTTGAACTTTTGGCAACTTTTGACATACGACACAATTGTCATACCATGAACTTAGATGTACTCCTCCTGAACGGTACACTTGTTCGGTTTCGTTTCGATTTGTAAATGATCTTAAGACATCGCAGATGATATATTGCGAAGGAATTTTTAATATGTTGTAAGAAAACAAGATGGCGGCTTGCTGAAGGCTGATGAAAAATCACAGAAAATATGCTTCTACTGTGCCCTTTCTGAGGGGGTTGCCATGCATATCTTTTAACATTGCTCCGCACAGGTGTTTGGTACGGCAGAACGTACCTCTCCAAATAAGCCCCACCCCTAATTCAAAACATGGGCTCTGTAGCGCCCCCCTAAGTCCTGGGCCTATGGGCCTGGACCGGCATAAAGTTGAAGCTACGGACTCCAAATTTTTTTTGGGTGTGTATCTCACTAAGAGATACAAAAAAGTCTACAGGAGGCCATGGCCACACCCAACAGGAAGTGAGGTAATTGGACTTGAAGTTGAACTTTTGACATATGCCCAAATTGTCATACCATGTACTTTGAAGTACTCCTCCTAAAACGTACACTTGTTTGGTTTTGTTCCAATTTGCAAATGATCTTAAGACATTGGAGATGATATTTTCTGAAGGAATTTTCAATATATTTTAAGAAAACAAGATGGCGGCTTGATGAATTCTGGTGAAAAAATCACAGAAAATGTGCCCTTTCTGAGGGGGTTGCCATGCATATCTTTCAAAGTTACTTCGCACAGCTTTTTGGTAGGGTAGCAAGTACCTATCCAAATAAGCCCCGCCCCTAACTCGGTACATGGGCTCTGTAGCGCCCCCTTAAGTCATGGGCCTATGGGGCGGGTTCAGAATAAAGTTCAAGCTACGGACTTCAAAATTTTTATGAATGTGTTTCTGACTAAGACGAACAAAAAATGTCATGCAGTGACATGGCCACGCCCAACAGGAAGTGAGATAATTGGACCTCTTATTGAAACAGGAAGTTGGCCACCATTTTAGTTTGCAGTGTTTTTAAAACAGTGCAAATGCACGTGTTCATACATACATGAATAAGAACTTTTTCTATATGCCTACTATGGCAAACTGATATAGCGCCACCATGCGGTAAGCAATTGAACTGCAATAAAAGTTAAATCCTTACATATCTTTAATATCTCATGAACCGAACATTTAGAGACTCCATTTTTGTTTTGGGCAGGATGTGGCGGGATTTGGGGCGATATGCCTTGAACCGTAGGTGCGAGGGCCCGTCATCGCCGCTCGCGGCTTTAATTATTATTATTATTATTATTATTATTATTATTATTATTATTATTTCGCGTCATGAAAAGAACATACGAGTAAGTGTGATTAATTCGATTAATTAATTTAAAATTCTGTAATTAATTAGATTAATTTTTTTAATCTACTGACAGCCCTAATATTAAGTAATGTAGAAATGGAGTTTTATGAACATTGTTACACTCTTCATATTTACTGAATTTTTTTCAAGTCTTAATTTATTGAGAAATAACCATTTAAGGATTTTGTTTCCCATTAGAGGTGAGCTTATTAGAAACCTTCGAGGAAATACAGTGATGAAATGTTATGCAATGTAATGCAATATTCAGTGTTTATCAAATTTACCATTAAGCTCAAACAAATATTTGAGCGTTTTAAAAACACCGTAGGACATTCATTTCACACCGTAGGACATTCATTTCACACTAAAGGACAGAAGTGAAGTGATTTGTATGTCAACAGGACAATTTTGTACTGAATGCGGGACTTCACTGGGAGCCAGTGAAGCTGTCTGAGTGTGGGAGTGATGTGTTGCCACGGCTTCGTGAGAGATATAATTCTGGCTGCTGAATTTTGAACATACTGTAGTCATTCCGAGGCTTTCTTGGGTAGGCCATACAGTACCCCATTGCAGTAGTCCAGGCGGGAAGTAATGAAAGCATGGATAAATGTTTCGGTCACAGAGTCGGAGAGTGAGGGCCGGAGTCTGGAGATGTTCTTGAGATGGAAAAAGGCAAATTTGGTGATGTTTTTGATGTGAGACTGGAATGAGAGGGAGGGGTCAAAGACGACAAGTAGGTTTGCAGCCATCCAGATTTTAACGTTGTGCAGGCAGTTGATGAGTGGTGAAGGTGGGAGTGGGACAGAGGACTCAATGCTGATGTACATTTGGGTATCGTCTGCATAGCTGTGAAAATTGAGACCATGGTGACGGATAATATTGCCAAGAGGGAGCATGTAGATAGAGAATAAGAGGGGGCCAAGCACTGATACTTGGGGCACGCCGTGGTTGACCGGGGCTGTTAAAGAATTTGCATCCTTAATGGTGACATATTGTGTCCTTCCAGTGAGATAGGAGTTGAACCAGGCAAGTGCAGAGTCGGTGAGGCCAAGGTAGTCATGGAGGCGGGTCAGGAGAATGGCATGGGAGACAGTGTCAAAGGCTGCGGAGAGGATGAGGAGAATGAGAAGGGTGATGAGTTCTTTATCGGTGGCTATTAAGAGGTCGTTGGTGATTTTGATGAGAGCTATCTACAGTATGTACTGTGGTGAGCTCTGAAGCCAGATTGAAGGGGTTCATGAAGGTTGTGGTGCATCATGTGGTCTTGTAGCTGGGTAGCTACAGCTCTTTCCAGTAGTTTGCTGAGGAATGGTAAATTTGAAATCGGCCTGTAGTTGCTTGGCTCGTCGGGGTCAAGGGTTGTTTTTTTTAAAGTCGGGATGACAACTGCTGTCTTAAAGTTGGTAGGCACCACACAGATGTCCACACAGGCACCACACAGAGAGCAGTTGATGATGGAGGTCATAGCTGGGCAGAGTGTAGGCAGGCATGCCTTCACCAGTGGAGTGGGCATTTGATCCAACTTGCTGGAGGTAGATTTTGATTTCCGATTTCTCAGCAAGTGTGGAGAAGGAGGATAGACAGCAGCCAGGTGTGTGGCTCACGGCAGTAGGGTTGTAGTCCTCAGGGTACCAGGCAGGTATAGATGGAGAGTACGCATGACGGAGCTGTTGGTGGATGCGGTCAACCTTCAGCTGGAAGAAGTTTTGGAATTGTGAGCATAGCTCAGCAGCATTGGATGGTTGTGGGGCATTAGGAGGGCTGAGAAGACAGTTGATTGTTGAGAATAGCTGCTTCGGGTGGTGTTGTTGATCGTTAATGAGACTGGAGTAGTGGGATGTTTTTGCCCTTACATGGCTTTTGAAGGCCTCATAGTGGACGACAAGGCCAGATTTTTTTGTAGCGCCTCTCGAGCCGACGCCCTGCTGCCTTCATTTGCCGCAGGTCAGGGGTGAACCAGGGAGCTGGCTGGCTGTATGACACAGATCAGGTCTTTAGGGGGGCTTGTCGGCGCCTTACCTGTCGCTTCTGCCTTACCTGTCGCTTTGGGGTCCTAGCTGCGTTGCCCTGGTAACAACTGTAAACAAAAGGCTGCAGTAACTGCTCCGCTCCCTGACAGGATTTTTCATTCATTCGTGCCAATGAAACAGGAGGCCTCGATTCGTGCAGAAGATAAGGTACGTAACTGAGATATAAAAATATATATGTAAGAAAACTATTTAACCTAATAGACTAACCTTGTATACGGTACATTCTAACAATATATTTCTAAAGTTTTGAGTCATTCCCGTTCATTTGAAGCGTAATTTCCCCCTTACTGTGGCTAGTTTGGATGAGATGACTTGACCCTAGCTAGCATAACATAAATGGCAGCTAGCTCTACACTATTTCGGGCATTCGTTAACAACAGAGATACTGTTGCTAAGTACCTCTGCTAACAATCAGTGTTCAGATAACTAGCGCAAACGTGCCGAGATATCTTGTTTATTATCAAAAAAAAACGCTTGTGTTGTGCCATGGCTTATATGGTGATGACGTTTGAGATTGTAAATTTACGGGCCACAGATGTGTCTATGGTAAGGCCGACCTGACGAGATAGCTGCCTACTGAGGTTTGATTGGATATGGACATTGTTTATTTCAGAAGGAAAATGTTTGGAGTGGAATTGTTTGGAAGACAATCTTGGGACAATTTTGCTCTTTGGGTCTTTGTGCCAACCATGCCAGCTATCGTAGGGTGCTCTGGGAACTTCTTAGATCTGTTTACTGTATGTACACTTACTGAAATAAGCATTTTGTTTACATAAAATCCCTTGTCATTTCACCACTAGGTTTGAAACCCAGACAGCACGAAGCATCTTGCCGACGTCAAAATCAGATCAACAGACAGGGACATCAGCCTTCTCTTGGGAATAGGCCAGATATGCCATAACAAGAAATGGTAAGTATATCACTACATAAGATCCATAACAAAATACTCCTAGTTAAATCTTAAATGTGACCTGGTGGCATTATTGCGTGAATGCTTATGTTGCACACTTAATGAATAAGGTCCTCAAGTGTGTTGAGTTTTGCTTACATTTTCCTCAGCATAACTGTACAGCTGACACCGCAGCCTTCTGTATCATAAAAAAAGCCTGTCACTTCCACGTTTCGTTCTTTATGTGACCGAAGTCACTGGCTACTGCACCAGAGAGGGTCTCTGCACTCATTGCTGGTCCTATGATGCCATCTATTGGCGAAAACGTGCAACAGCATAATTAAACTAAAAGACAACTTCTGACAGGACAACAAAAAGACAGGGAGTGAGAATAAGGGAATAACAAAAAGACAAAAATGGGGGGTCCACTACACTTGCATACCTGATTGTGATGCTGTCACTCATTTTCTAGTCTATATCTTGGACTGAAAAAGGATTACATTATTATGTTTTCAGGTGTTTTACCCCTGCGGTTGTGAAGAGGATGCTGTGGAGGTGGCAGCATGAACGTGTCACACAGACATTGGCTAAACTACTCGGTAGGTACAACGAAATAAAAGAAACCACCCCCTCAACCCTGTTTATGCTGCACTGTACCTATTATAACCAGTTTTTATATAGACCATTATTTGAAATACTATGAGAGCCTTTCTGTTAGGATACTGTACAGCAGGGATGGGCAACTGGAGGCTCGGGCGCCACATGCAGCCCAACTTCTCACTTTTTAAAAAAAGAAAAAGGACAGTTTTTAACCCCCTATAAATCAATAGTGTAAGCATTCAGGTATAAATAAAGAAAAAGTGAAGTATCCTTTTGTAAATTCTCTCAAGTGCGTGGTGATGTGGCCCACTGATTGTGGTAATTAAAAATGTTGGCCCACCTTATAATGAAAGTTGCCCACCCCTGCTGTACAGCCTACAGTGATACTGAGACCGACTTATTCCTGTCTTTATTTGCCAGGCTTCTACACTTGCCCTCAGAGTTCACATATGGTGACGTGCACAGGTGTCCAGTCAGGTTCAGACTGATGCTGGTAACAAGAGGAAAAACATGCTAATTGGTAAGTGAGATCCCTGCTTAACAAAAATCTACACAGCACAACAAGTAAGCCTAGTTTGTGGTATCAAATGTAAAATGGAAGTTTCATCAAAAAGTTGTAGAACACATCTGAATAAATTGCAGGCCATCAAAGTTGTGAATGGGCAGGGAAAACACAACCAGTAGGCTTTATGAATTACTTTGACTCAGCACAGCAGAGCAGATGCGATGCTACCATTCCTTGGGAATATGACACAGAGGTCTTAATTGTGGAAAAAATAAATGTCAAAACGTCTATGATTCCCAAAGTCCACATGGGGTATATTCTACAAGAGGAGTATTATATTAAAATTCAGATGAGACACAACAGATACAGCTTACTTTCTTGTAGACTGAAGACAGAGGCCACTTAGATAAACTACTCTACACACACCCAGAGTGAACCCAGAAGCACAATAATATGCCTGCAACTGGGGTGTGTTGTAACACTCATAACTGCATTACCACAAAAAGTAATGCAAGACTGTAATCTAATAGTTTTGTACTGCAATGTCGCCTTGGATTTTGTCTGTTCAGATGCTGTGTTGCTGCCAGTCCACGGATGTACACAAATGGCTCACCTGGAGGAGGAGGGCGGTCAACGACATTACTCAAGTATTGACAACAAATGTGCTCTACGGTAGGTTGGTTATTACAAGTAGAGAGTTGCTTGTGCACAATCCCTGGTGCTGAACAAAAAGATTACGTATTTTTTGAAAATGAATCTGAATCTGAAGTGGTGAATCTGAGGAAGACTGAGAGGTCGAAACGTCATTGCCAATGAATGAATGAATAAAAAGAAGAAAAAATAACTTCAAGAAGAAAAATCCAAAGAAGTGTGCGAACCTTTTTTCAAAGAATAGGTTGGTTATTACAACCCATATACAGCCCCTGGCAAAAAGTATGGAATCACCTGTCGTGGAGGACGTTCATTCACTCGTTTTTATTTTTTAGAAATATGATGGATCACAGACCCGACTCAGAACTGAACTCATTTCAGCTGGCGGCTAACTGGTCTCATAGGAGTCCATGTTAACTGCTAGCTCGGAGGTAAAATTTGCACTGCCGTTCTCAGAGAACGGTTGAAAGTACAGGAGACAGGTAAAAGACAGTTATTTAACTCAAGGGGATGTGTAATATGAGCTTATTTCCAAAAATGGGACAGTATCACTTTTAAATGGTCAATGGCAAGGTCCCAACCTGTAAAGATGTTCTGTCACTGTTATCAGAGACATTTGAAGCCAAATTGATGAAGGATACCGTTTTTTCTCATTGATACTATTACTCCGAGGCTGTAAGTTGTTCCAAAATCCAGAAAAAGTTTTTGAAGTGCCCTATGCATGCTCTAAAAAAGTAACTCTTACTTACTAACGGAATTACTTTTCATGATTTCTTTTGGTGTTTCTTAAGGCCAGACAGTTGCCCTTTGAAATGAGTTCAGTTCTGAGTCGGGTCTGTGATCCATCATATTTCTAAAAAATAAAAATGACTGAATGAACATCCTCCACGACAGGTGATTCCATACTTTTTGCCAGAGGCTGTAAAAACCTAACTTGCTCAGCCTCTGAGTCACATAAAAACATGAAATTAGTTGCATTTAAAAGCCAAGACCATCATCTTGCATGAGAATGGACAGGAGTCTGCATATTGGAATGCACCCATGTCACTTTAGGCGCCTTGGACAATGCATCGTGTATGCAGCATCAGGCTAAAATGGGTTAATAACACACACGCACGCACGCACGCACGCACGCACGCACGCACTCTCCTCTAATCTTCTCTCTTTGCCAAACTTTAGATGACATTTCCAGCATGTCCAACTCATCAGCATCAGGGGAGATTCGGTGAAGGTGGTGCACCATCCAGGACCAGTCATGGGCCACCAACACCTCTGCAAAATCTACACTTCTTGTGAACCCTGTAGAAGACACTACAACCACAAAACTGCTAATAAACCATCACATACTGCATCACATCATGGTTCTCCATGTGTTACTGCACCCTCGGCACAAGTTCTTTGCTAGATTGCCATCTGGCAGATGCATCAGGACAGGAATGTAGCTACTATTTGTGATTATATCTTCCCACACTCTTACTTGCTTTGCATGGCAGTGTGTCTCAATGTGTGTCAGAATGGAAGGTGTCGCACCATTGAAGTCAATGGGCAGTGGCATTGCATCAGGGTTATAGAAGCCCAGATATCCTTGATGCTTTGATGCCAGCTGTTTTTTTGTGATCTGGTCACCCACACTTCCCTCTTCATTGTCTCATAGATTTCCTTACCACGCTTTGGTGCTTTGGTGGTATGGACATTCTAACTCACCAGAAATAAAAAAACCATTGAAAATGAATGGAAGGTTATGTCTGGTGATTTCTGGTAAATTAGAATGCCCATAACATCAAAGTGGCACTGGATTACTCAACCATTTGTCTCTTAAAAGATAGTTTCTGCCAATTTCAATATGCTGTTGTATAGCTCATGCTACCCTTGACTTGTCAGTAGGCTACCCGGTGATGATGGCATTCTTTTGACTCAGCTCTTTCTGAGATCTGAGCTATTCTAATGGGGGCAGACTTTGATTGTATTAAAAACCTTCTTAACATAGGCCTAATCCAAATACTATCCCAAAAGGTATCACTGTCTGTTTGCTAGTTGTCTGCTGATGTTGCATAACCTTTTGAATGTTATTGGGAATAAATGAAGATGTTTTTTTGAAATGTAAACAAACGCCTGCCCCCATTACAATGCCATGGGTATGTGGAAGAGCTGTCCCTTACTCATGCACCTGTTTAACAAAATGTTATTTTTATTCAAGTATGCATCTGTGTGTCTAGGGGTATGCAGTGAATAAGTTTTATATATATATATAAATGGCACATTACTTTATACTGTAAGTTATTTCAGATTATTTAAAATGGCATCTGGGAATTCCAAAATGAAGGTGAAATAAAACACTGGTGTCCGTTTTATGTGGCTCTAGATATATTGTAGTACATGGGGGAGGGGGGGGTAGTTTTCTTTTATAATCTTTGTGTAGCATATTCAACCTCTTCTCAGTTGCATGGCTGAGACTGTTCAAATAGGCTACTGCCTGCCAATACTGCAAGCTTCTACTTAGTTGCATTTTAACGTTGTTATGTTGTAGAGAATACAATTATTATATAATTGTTACCAGGTAAAAACGAAAAGCAAGTTAATGTAATCCAGTCACTTGCTCAGTCTGTCATAGTAGCAATATTCAGTCAATGAGTGCATTCCCTCGTATTTTAGCGTTTTGCGTGGTATCTGTGGGGATCAAGGTAAGCAGATCGTGGAAATAGTAGGCTATAGATAGGTTATAGATGTAAAATAGTATACTGTATTAACTTACAGATGTAAAATATTTCGCGGCCAATATAAACTTAATGTACCGGTGGTCGTGTGTTACACAACGTGCTACATTAGCTTAGCAGTAAACATAGTAAATCAGGGGGTATAACAAGCCTGTGTCGAAATTCATTTCAGTACATCAAGATCGATAAATGCGACGCGATTTCAATGTAAATGTTCTGCTTCGCGGTGCTTTGTTTTTAAATAAAAACGAACAGTCTACCAGGAAAACTTAAAATACGATTGTTTATGAACAGGCGATAACCCGGACAGCCTCTAAAACATGGATCGTTCATTTCAGCCAATCAGGTGACAAGAGCGACAGATAAGGCAGAAGCGACAGGTAAGGCGCCGACAGAGCTACCTAGGGTGACCACCTGTCCTGACTTCGGCCGGACAACCCAGCCCCTTAACTTTCTAACCTAGCGTCCTAGCGCGCACCCATTGCTTCGACTTGCCGAATCCCCGCCTCCGTGGAGAAAACAGTGAAGTTGGCATTCTAAACTGTAGGCAGAAATCAGGGAACAGCGCTGCCATCTTACCTCAGACTAACTCAGCTGCCAACAGCAGTTTTACTTGTAAAACAATATTTTTTGGGGGAAGGATTTTCGCATTTCATTACCTCACTCCGATAAAGGAGTCATCAGTAGCCTACCACTAACTTAGTCTAATATTGTATCAGAGACGGCAGGTTACGATAGACAAATCCTTCCGTTGTTGTCTGTGTAGGCCAGGGGTGCCCAACCTTTTTTTAACCGAGATCTACTTTTGAAGTTGATGGTCTGCCGTGATCTACCAAATCAAATTTAAGGATGTCAGTATGAAAATTTAAGACCACCATTTATACCATTATTATGAACAAAATGTTTTTAGTAGGCTACTATGGCCGTATCTTTTCAGTGTGTTTTTAAAGTGTGTTGAATAGCCTATCTTTACAAAGCAATGCAGCACTGATAGTATGCAGAGATAATTTCAGTCATACACAAGTCATAAACAACTGAAAAAAAAATCAAAATGATAAACATTTGGTATATAAAAGGCATATGTAGGCACATAGGCCCTATTTCTAAAATATGATGAAGCATTATCATGCCTTCAGTGGTAGGCTACAAATTAAAAAGGGCTCAGAAATTCACCATTTGTTATGGTATAGTAGGCTAGTTAAGTTCACTTTACTATGAGAGAGAGAGAGAGAGAGAGAGAGAGAGAGAGAGAGAGAGAGAGAGAGAGAGAGAGAGCAATGAGAGAACTCATTGGATTGGTTAACACCCCTGTTAAGAGTGACTTCTTCTATGAAGGGTTTTTTTTTTTCAGCTCTCTGGGACAGTAGCACAGCAAAGGCTTTCTGTTGTGAGTTTGGCCAATTGTTTTGTCCACAACTGGAGCAAGAAACAGCACAAATTGAAGAGAAATCCATACATTTCAACAACTCACATTTCCCTTACATGCGTCACGCAATGTAAACGCAGTTAGCGATGATGCATGCGACTAGCGATTTGGACGAAGATCCTCGCATATCGCCGCGTCATAACGCATCGTTGCGCACATGTTCTGTTACTCACCCGATGTTACATGTGTGCACACATGAATCAACTGCAGTACCCGTACGGTCACTTCCTAATGCTTTCCCCTCATTCTGTGTTACCGTGGGACTAATTGTCTAACCAGTACAGTACCAGCAGCTTGCTACAGCCTACTTTTGAAAGACAGTATTTTCCCCTTCACATTACATGTCTCGCGATCGACTGCCACTCCCCTCGAGATCGACTGGTAGCTCGCGATCGACTGGTTGGGCACCCCTGA
The DNA here is from genome assembly GCF_034702125.1 of Engraulis encrasicolus. Lineage (NCBI taxonomy): Eukaryota > Metazoa > Chordata > Actinopteri > Clupeiformes > Engraulidae > Engraulis > Engraulis encrasicolus. The sequence goes on along the minus strand of NW_026945532.1, from coordinate 52,341 downwards.
TGTAGGCTATTTCATATATTTTTTTAAAATGTATTTTGGGTAGTCATGCATTCGTAGGCCTAATAGCCAACAATTAATTTGATTTACTTTACTCAAAGTTGGTCAGAAGTCTGTTTATCAGCGGTGTTTTAAGGGAGGCAAACCGCTTCTGTCAACCTTTTTTTTTCATGCAGACGCTGGATGGAGCTCAAAATACAGACAGCGCCCGTGCAGAAAGACGTTTCTTTGCCCTGTTTGTAAAGTTGTGAGAACCCTCGTATCGTTGTAAAGGCATTTAGCGGACAAACTTAGTTGCACTAGGCCTATGCGTTGCCACCAGTGCAGGAAAAAATAGGAAACAGACAGTAGACAATAATATAGTTACCTTATTTAACTTTCATACAGTCAGTTAATGAACTTCATATAGGGCTATTGCACGGAGATTTCCCCGACATAAGGCGACAGCAATACAGTTAATTCGCTGGGCGAAGTCTGGGGTTATATCTGGAGTAACATGGCGGCCGCAGATATCGGAAACGCGACCGACTGTTAAGGTCTAGTTTGCGTCAATGACGTTGCCTCGCATCTCGAGGCCATAAGCAAAAGGCTAGGAGGAAAGGAAAGACAAAGAGAGGGACACACGGATGTCGTGAACAGGTCGTAAAAACGGACCGATGGCCACCCTAGGGATACCACATCCAGGCTAGTAGCAAGAGCTGTGTTGTAATGCTCAACAAGGCCGTCCACGGAATGAGCAGTGGGATGAGGGGTGAGATGTGTTGCCAGCATGTTGGACAGTGTAGATGTAGACACATGTCTTATGTTCCTGAACATAATTGTCCGTTTGGCAGGCTGTTTGGGTTGAGGCAGGGGCACTGTGAACATGATGGCATGATGGTCAGAGATGGCAAGGTCAAGACACTGGATCTGAGAGGGGGCGATACCAGTGGAGCACACCAGGTCCAGTGTGTGGCCTCTGTTGTGTGTGGGGCCCTGCACATGTTGTGCAATGTTGAAACAGTCGAGGAGGGACATGAACTCAGCAGCAAATTGGCAATTGCTGGAGTCCAGGTGGATGTTAAAATCGCCCAGGATTAAAGTGGATGGGGACATGGGGCAGATGATACTAAGTAGCTCAGAGAACTCAGGTAAAAAATAACTTTTGGGGACTTTAGGGGGGCGGTAAACAAGGACTACCTGGAGCTGCACTGCCCCGGCCATCACAAAAAATGCACATTCACAAGTGTGCACATTCAAACACATTCAAAAGTGACCAAATTTGTGGGAAGTTCCTTAACAATAATGTCAGCGTTGTAAATTACAGCCAGCCAAGAGAACGAGGCTTTTGGATGTAATTGTAGCCTGGGGGCGTGGCCTGGTTGAGTGACAGGAAATCTTGCTGGTTTTGCCAGGTCTCAGTCAGGCACATGAAATCCAGTTTTCTGTCTGTGATAATGTCATAAATTAGTCCAGCTTTATTGTTCAAAGATCGAGTGTTCTGGAGCATGAAAGTTGCGGATTTATTTGTGAGCACAGTACAGGGAGCCGTGTCAACACAGGTCAAAGGGCGCAGCTTGGCAGACCGTGCGTTGTTTTTGTTTTGATGATGTCGCCAGGCAGAGGAAGCGTGGCACCACAGAACAGCTGAAACAGCCGAAGTTGTACTCAGTTCCACAAACTTGTGTCGAGAGGCTCTGTGCACATATCGAGGGCGTCGTAAGAGTTGGAGAGACTTAATGACGTCCAGGCAGCTTGGAAGGATGGAAGAGCAGAGGTTTCTCAATTCGGCTGCAGAGTATCTAATGAGAGCCATTTCCGGAGCGCACCTAGCTAGCCTTTTAGCTGGTGGGAATCAATGACAGATCCCAGATGCTGCAATGGAGTAGTGGATGGATGACCCAAAGTGTGTAGGTCTAGCCTACTGCCGCGTTGGAGGACGACAGTAGCGGATCAGCTGAGAATAGATCCGGAGTAGCCCATCGAACGGTAAGACAGTTTGTTCAGTATGGTTGCCAGTTGATGTAGTCCACGCAGCTGATGGTGTCTGATCACTACGCATCGCATCGCACTGTGCAGTTGGAATTACGTGCGGTAGTTGTAAGTTTGTAGCGGCGGTTTAAAAGTCCAAATGCGTTAGAGAAAGTTAAGAAAGAAGTTTGACATGACATGAGAAGCAGCGACATACACGCCAGCGTCCTCCCACGCATGCGCTTGAATGTATTGAGGGCTGACAAAATTAAGTATACTTATTTAAGCTCTGGATTTATTACACATTACTTTTTCACGACATTAGTTTAATCATTTAAAGCATTGACAATTTTGAAAGCATGAATTTACTTAATTTTAAGAGCCTGCGACAGCAAAATGTACACGTCACGTCATCTACCCATATCTCCTGTGCACTTTGTATTTGCTTGTGATGTTGGCTTGATTATGTCCTCTTTTGAAAGTCGCTTTGGTTATAAAGCGTCTGCCAAATGCAATGTAATGTACTGTAATGTAATGTAATGACACATCTCAACGTCTCAAGACACTGGTGCTGTTACAGAACACACACACACACACACACACACACACACCACACACACACATTGTTCACACACACACACACACACACACACACACACACACACACACACACACACACACACACACACACACACACACACACACACACACACACACACACACACAGACAGACAGACAGACAGACAGACTGGAGAAACAGTCAGTGCATAATCAAAGACATGTTACAAATGATGCTGCTGTACTCACGTCAATATCTCCAATTGACAGAGTGGATTTCCTAATGCAGCACTAAGAAGTTTCACTCCAGAGTCCTTCAGGTCATCCTTACTCAGATGCAGCTGTCTGAGACTTGAGCCTGAGCTGAGGGCCACAGCCAGAGAGGAGCAGCTTTTCCCTGTCAGCCTACAGTGACAAAGCCTGGGGAAACATCATGATACATCTCAACACATTGTCACTGTTACTTCACACTGACACACACACACACACACACACACACACACACACACACACACACACACACACACACACACACACACACATACACGAAACCGACCGACCGATCGGCCAGCCGATTTAATCGGCCGATTTTTGCTATTTTTTAATTAATCGGCATCGGCCGATTTTCTCATTTGGTTGCGCCGATTTTAAGGTCGAGGTCACGTGCTTAAAATTAATGAAAAACGAACGAAATAACAGTCGAGTGGCTCCCCCAGCTGTGATCCTGTCCCCATAGTTCACTTCAGGGAGCCGTTCAAAAGAACCGGCTCCTCCGTGAACGTCACACCTCTATCAGGCACATCTGCGGGAAGCTACTGGAACCTCAATGCTGGTGATAACTAGTGTGAAGTTAAGCTCTAAAATTCAATAGTAAATTAAAATCTAAGCAAAATTTTGAAAAAAAGGGATGCAAATCTGACATGTGATCGACTTTTACCCCATGTCTATTTGTTTTCAATGGCAACAGAGTTGAAATCAAAGTTGCTGGTGTTGTGTGACCACGAGTTCCTTTTACTGACCTAAGGACCATCCCTGAAGTTGAGACGCATGGATTGTATCTATTAAATCGCCATTGCAACTTTCTGGAGTTGTTGGTAGTCTTTTGAAAATATGTACTTGAAACTGTGATTATGTCAAACCCAATATTGTAAGTTGTTACAGTTCGAATTAAGAGAATAAACGAGCTTAAAAGTCTGGCTAAAGATACTGTATAAAATCGCTCAGCTAGCATGCTAACGTTGTTAGCGAAATCACAAACGTAATCATTTGAAACTGTGAACTGTTCTTTTGTTCACTAACACCCTGTCAGATATCAAGACTGAGCACTATTTTGGCACTTTGTTTGTTGTTGTTATAGATACCCATTCATTCTTAATGGCTGAGTCGGTTAGCTTGTTAGATCACCGTAAATTATTTTATTGAGTTCAGAATCGGACTTTGTTGACAATAATAACCATTATAGACATCAGCACACTACCAGAAATGTAGTATTATTTTATTTTGAAGCTTAATGTTAAAATACAATGCTTGTGCTTGACTCTGGCTGACACACCTCTTTGTAGACTCTGGAGACGGTTCAAATCACGTCAGGTGCTCCCATAGCAACATTACATTGGCAATTGGCAATTGGCCAACTAAAATAAAAGAGTACGCAAAAATAACATATGACGTTTGAGAACAATGTCACACCATGTAGGCTACATTTGTTTTCACGATGTATACATTTGATTTGATTGTGAATTGAGCAAAAGCATTTCCTATTTCCGGTTTTCTGCACAGCATGCTGACACACTGACATTGTTGATACACAGACCCAGACACAGACCCAAACAGACACAGAGACACACAGACACACACATACACACACACACACACACACACACACTGGGGAAACAGTCAGCGCATAATCAAAGACATGTTACACATGGTGCTGCTATACTTACTCTAGTGTCTCCAGTTGACAGAGTGGATTTCCTAATGCAGCACTAAGACATTTCACTCCAGAGTCCAGCAGATTATTTTCTCTTAGGTTCAGCTGTCTGAGACTTGAGCCTGAGCTGAGGGCTGCAGCCAGAGAGGAACAGCTTTTCTCTGCCAGGTTACAGCAACGCAGCCTGGAGAAACATCATCATACATCTCAACACACTGACTCTGTTACCACACACAGGCACGCATGCTAGCACACGCACGCACACACACACACACACACACACACACACACACACACACACACACACACACACACACACACACACACACACACACATTGACAATGCATGCCTACACATACACACACACACACACACACACACACACACACACACACACACACACACACACACACACACACAAACACACATATACGCACTAAGGGTCGACCGATATATCGGCCGGCCGATATATCGGGCCGATATTAGCGTTGTTCAGGTGTATCGGCATCGGCCGATACACATGGCCGATACGGCCGATACGCACCCAGCGTCATTTACAAGAGTCTTTCATGCAGATTATGCACAATTTTGTTTATTATTTTTATTTTTTTTACACAACTAAAGACTATTAAGAGTCTGTCATGCACATTTTTGTGTATTTATTGTTATTACTATTATTTTACATTTTTTTGTTACTTGTTCTTAACGTCAGTTCAGTCACTTGAAATATTTATTATTTTATGTTATTCAGGTTTTATAAAAGCACCAAGACACTTTATTTTTGTATTACTTGGTTGTTCATTGTTCATTGTTTTTTACTTAAAGTTCTACCTCAATTTGATTATGTTAAATAAATGGCTATTTATTTTTAACTTGAGACCTGGAATATTTGTCATTTTTTTAACTTTTTTTTTTAACCCATATCGGTATCGGAAATCGGGTATCGGAAATCGGGTATCGGAAATCGGGTATCGGCCATGGGGAAAAAATCGGTATCGCATCGGCCATCAAAAAACCCGTATCGGTCGACCCCTAACACACACACACACACATTGACAATGCATGCAAAGCTTCTGAGGAAATGTTCTGCGGACAGATGTAACGAGATGTAACAAGTTGAACTGTTTTTTAAAGGAGAGGCTCCTGTAACATCTGGGGTAATTTAAACACGGCGTTTGATTAAAAAAAAGAACGCCATGTTAATAGTGAAACATGAGACTTATTTGCTGCATGGATGGCCAGCTATGATTGAAGTACACGCACACACGCACGCACGCACGCACACACACAGACACACACAATGTGCTGATACACTGTAATTGTTGAAACACACACACACACACACACGCACACACACACACACACACACACACACACACACACACACACACACACACGGTGTATAATCAAAGACATGTTAGGTATGATGCTGCTATACTCACTCTAGTGTCTCCAGTTGACACAGTGGATTTCCTAATGCAGCACTAAGATGTCTCACTCCAGAGTCCTGCAGATCATTGTGGCTTAGGTCCAGCTGTCTGAGACTTGAGTCTGAGCTGAGGGCTGCAGCCAGAGAGGAGCAGCTTTTCCCTGTCAGCCCACAGCCACGCAGCCTGGGGAAACATCATGATACATCTCAACACACTGACACTGTTACAACACACACACACACACACACACACACACACACACACACACACACACGCACACACACACACTTTTTCTCTTTCTCTAAAACACACACAGACACACACACACACACACACACACAAACACACACTCTTTCTCTCTCTCTCAAACACACACACACATGATTTCTCTCTCTCTCTCTCTCTCTCTCTCTCTCTCTCTCTCTCGTAGCAGTTGTAGGCCTAGTTGTATTAGTAGACCATAGATCTCTCTCTCTCTCAAACACACACACACACACACACACACACACACACAGTTACTTCTNTCTTTCTTTCTNTTTCTCTCTCTCTCTCTCTCTCTCTCTTTCTCTCTCTCACTGTCACACACACACACACACTATGTGCAGACACACTGATACCATGGAAACACACACACACACATTCACATACACACACACACACACACACACCTCTCTCTCTTTCTCACACCTCTCTCTCTCACACACACACACACACACACACACATTATCAGGATCATTTCTCGAAGCATTTTCGAATCTGGTTGCGTTAATGGTGGCAATTATAACAGGTGTGCGCCATGCATTTAGAGCAGTTTGAAGGAGCTCACAACGCCGGTCTCGGCATGTACCGCGCGCACACACACACACACATACACACACACACACACAAATTATACTTATAGTGACAGCTGACTTACTTTGCTCACACACACACACACACACACACACACACACACACACACACACACGCACACACACACACAACATGATTATAGTTTTATGATTGACTTGCCTTGCTGATCTGGAGGCCTTGACCACAGGCATCAGCCTCAGCAGACATTCCTCTGATCCGCCATATTCATCCAGGTTAAACTCATCCAGCTCCTGTTCTGAGGTCAGCAGTACAAACACCACTGCTGACCACTGTGCCTTTAGACCTCCTGATGTCTTCAGGTAGTTCTGGATTTCCTCCATTAGGGATTTGTCATTCAGCTCATTCAGACAGTGGAACAGATTCAGGCATTTCTCTGATGAGGGATTCTTCCTGATCTTCTTCTTGATGTACTGGACAGTTTTATCTGTGCTCTGTGATTGGATGGTTGCCTGTTGCAACAGAGCTCTCAGTAGATTCTGATTGGACTCCAGTGACAGGCCCAGGAGGAAGCGGAGGAACAGGTCCAGATGTCCGTTGTCAGTCTCCAAGGTGAGATCTACTGCCGTCTTGTGCAGCTCATAGACAGATACTTGGTCACCCTCATTTGCATCAGACACAAAAAATCTAATAAGTTTGGATTTGAACGTGGCTGACTTTGGGGTGATTGGATTTAGAACATGTTCCTTTTGGATGATGAGAGTGAGGTGCACATATAATGCAGCAAGATGTTCCTGAATGCTGAGATGCACAAAGCAGAACACATTCCCCTTGTCCAACCCAGCCTCCTCTCTGAAAATTTGAGTACACACTCCAGAGTACACTGTTGCCTCTTTAATACCAATGCCACACTCTCTCAGGTCCTCCTCATAGAAGATCAGATTACCCTTCTGCAGCTGCTGAAAAGCAAGTTTCCCCAGCTTGAAAATCATCCCTTCATCCGTCTCTTTTCTTTCTGTGTACTTCTGCTTGATCTGTATCTGAATCATCAGGAAGCATGTGTACATTTGAGTCAGAGTCTTGGGGATCTCTCCTGTGTTTCTTTCTCCCAACATTATCTCTAGCACAGTGGCTGCAATCCAGCAGAAGACAGGAATGTGGCACATGATGAAGAGGCTCCTGCATGACTTCAGGTGTGTGATGGTTCTGATAGCCAGGTCCTCATCACTGACTCTCTTCCTGAAGTACTCCTCCTTCTGGGGGTCATTGAACCCCCGTACTTCTGTCACCTGGTCCACACAGTCAGGAGGGATCTGATTGGCTGCTGCTGGTCTGGAGGTGATCCACAGGAGAGCAGAGGGCAGCATATTCCCCTGGATGAGGTTGGTCAGCAAAGCAGACACTGTGGATGCTTCTGTTACATCACAACACTTTGAGGTGGAGTTGAAATTCAGAGGAATCCTACACTCATCCAGACCATCGAAGATGAACAGAACTTTGCAGTTGTCACCAGTGAAAATGCTCAAATCATGGATGTCACCACAGAATCGTTTAATTAGACCCACTAAACTGAGGTGTTCCTCCTTCACTAAGTTAAGCTCACGGAAAGGAAGAGGAAATATATAGTGGACATTCTGATTGGCTTTTTCTTCAGCCCATTCCAGAATGAACTTCTGCACAGAGACTGTTTTCCCAATGCCGGCCACTCCCTTTGTCATTGCAGTTCTAATGTCTTTTTCTTGTCCATGTAAAGGTTTGAAAATATCATTGCATTTAATTGGTTTGTCATACATTGCTGATCTCTTGGATGCTGCCTCAATATGTCTGACCTCATGTTCATCATTGACCTCTCCACTGCCCCCCTCTGTGATGTAGACCTCTGTGTAGATCTCATTGAGGAGTGTGGGGTTTCCCTGCTTGGAGATTCCCTCAGTCAAACACTGAAACTTCTCCTTCAGAAGGGCTTTGTGATCCTGAAGTATGTCACAAACCCTTTTAAATCTGTAAATCAAAGAAATATGATACACTGTAAAAAATAAACACACAGATTTCACAGTAATTTACTGTGAATTCTCACAGCTAATTACTGCGATGTTCTGGTACATTATGCTACTGTAATGATCACATGACACACAGCAAATTACTGTGAAATCATTGTATTATTTGCTGTTTGTCACCTAACCTTCATATCACAGTATTCTACTGTGATCTTCAAAGAATACCAGCATGCCAAAGTGTTGAACTGGACAGCATCACAGCAAACTACTGTTTGGGTGGAGTAACTACCTAACAAATGAATTATTAGTGCATCTGGGCAGAACTTCAGCTGTACACAATTTAGACTCTTCATTACGATCCCACATTTCATTGACATTTTCAGCAAACTATTTAGTTAATAATGTCTTCTCTTCTACATTTGTCTCCATGCTTAGTGGTCCACTTTTTTCACATTTCCCGCCGTGATACTGAAGAATGAGCTTACATACTAGCTCTGGCAAAAATTGATAGACCACTTTGAAATTTTAATTTTTTTTCTCTGGATAGGTATGTGTTTGAGGAAAAACAGACATTGTTATTTCATTATATGAACTACCGACAACATTTAATCCGAATTTGGAAAGAAAATATTGGCATTTAGACCATTTATTTGCAGAAAATCTCAAATGGTCAAAATAACATAGATGCAATGTTTCCAATGTCTCAAAAAAGGCAAAGAAAACAAGATGATCTTGTCATGGTCTCTCTCCCGACTCCAGTTAACTAGCACTTACTGCTTTCAATTATCCCTCCTGCTCACTCTGCTCTGCTTAATTGCGACACCTGTGCTCCAGTGCTTGACACTAACTTTTTCGCTTACCAGCCATTTTGGCTAGTGGTTTTCCTGACTCACTAGCCATTGGGCCTTTTCACTAGCCATCATTTTCTTAACCATCATAGCAGCTTTAATTAATTATATAATAGGCTGTAGGCCCTATAATGTAGGCTAATATAATATAATATAGGCCTAATATAATATAATATAATATAATATAATATAATATAATATAATATAATATAATATAATATAATATAATATAATATAGGGCAATTAGAATTGTTAGGCCTATTAACTGGTCCATGCATGCATGCTATGCAAATAACAGATTTACTGATCTGAGGAATGGCATAGCCTACAGTATATTTACCATGCCGAAACACCAAGCACAGTGTTGTGGAAGGGCACAAATGTAAGCTACACGAGAGCAAAATATTTTCGTCTTTAATCTGGAGGGACTTCTTCATATCATATAGGCCTATCTGTGGAGGTCGCCGTCCAAATTAATGCGCAAAGTAGATAGCCTAAAGTCATTGCCAAGTTGGCCGGTTCTCGGTCATGGACGTGGAATAACACCTCTTCTGGAATATTTGCTTATAAAAGTATCCACTAGAAAGCACACACAGATGCAGTAACTACAGAAGGGGCTACGACTTCCTTTCATTCCGTTTAATAGTGAGTTGTTTAAAATACAAACGGGCGAGACGGGCACCTGCGAAGGGACATGCAATGGGATGCTTTTGTGCTGTCTGGGAGGCTACTACTGCGCGTTTTTAAGAACGGTTTGACAGTCGGGAACAACAGCACAAGAAACATGGAGGAATATTAAGGTATGAAGACACAGGCAAATCAGAAAATAATTTAAACCAAACATTATTCATGCTGCATGTGTCCTTGTCTTATCACTGCGCTAATCAGTCTTGAGACTTTCACAAGAGTAAGACAGACTGACATGTTTTCCTCTCGCTTTGGTCATTTTAATGACCACTACTACTAAGTATTGTAGTAATGACAGATCGCAAAACAGGTCAGTTGAGATGAACTTCGCTACTTTATTTTCACGTGAAGGTTTCCAGTCCCGGTAGCTCGCTGTCACTCCTCTTCGCAAGACTAGCTCTAGGCCTATCAGATTCCTGGCTTGCGTGAGACACAGGTGACACGTGACACAGGTGCTTCATGGGTATTGTAGGCTCACGAAATCGCAATGCATTGCTTTTGTAGCAAAGACGGTCCGAAGAAAAAAACTACAAAATGCAGTGCCTCATTATTCAGAATAGTAACGGACCCGCCAGAATGGCTAGTGAACCTTCGGTATCTACTAGCCAACGCCGACTTTCTCCCGCATTTGGCTACCTGGCGTGTGTTAGTGTTAAGCCCTGCTGTGCTCACTCTAATCTGCTCAACTGCTACACCTGCTCTCACTCTCCCTCCTCATTGGCCAGCCAGCTGCACCACATTCACTCTGCAATTAACCCCTGTATTTAAAGCTCTGGTTTTCAGTTCCTCTCCGTCAGACCGTCTTCGAACACACTGCTGATTCCTGTTCCCTGGCAATTCTACTCTGACTCCTGTTGACGAACCCGGACCCGCTCTGAAACCCTGCCTGATCTCCAGTCCTTGAAAACCGACCTGCCTTCCGTCCTCGACACCTGCTCCTTCCTCTAGCCCGGTAAATTTGACCTGCCTTCTGCCATACGACAACGATTTTGCTATTGCCCTGAACTGTGCCTCTGCCCCCTGTTAATTGCCCTGTTGTGTGTGTGTTCCCCCCCAGGATTTCCGGACCATCCACCACCGGCTTCTGTGACGCTTCTCTGCAACTGGGGGGCACACACACACAGGCTCCTGGACTCTCCCACTTCCCTTTTCCCCTAAAAGTAAATAAACCATCTAACGTGACGCAACTGTGGTCCTCTTCTGTCTGGTCCGTGACAGATATTAACTTAAGAACAACTAGTAATGTAGTACTAGTAATGTATTTACTATATATTTGGTGGAATAAGCCAGATTTGTGGTCACAGCTTTCATGTGTTTTGGTATGCATATGCATAGTCCTTAACATTGTACTTGGATGACTTTATTCTGGGCCTGGTGCAGGAATTCAAATGGCTGAGCTTGGGTTGATGGCTCGTGACCATCCAGCTTCCTCTTCATCCCATTTCAGAGGTTTTCAAGGGGGTTTGGGCCTGGAGTTTTGGCTGACCATGTTAGGGTATTGATCTGGTGGTCCTCCATCCACAGATTGATTGGCATGCTGAGTGGTTGGAGTATTGTCCTACTTTACAAAAACTATCCTCAGCATTCAGGGACATTGTCAGAATAGAAGGAATTGTTTTTTGCCCAAGGTAACTTTATATGTAGCTTTAGAGACGCACCGTTTGCAAAGATGAATCTGATCGATTTCAGCCTTGCTGAAGCACCCTTGCTTAATCACCTATTCGCTGCCAAATTTCACAGCTGGTGCAAGATGCTGTGGTTCATAGACCTCTCCAGGTCTCTAGCTAACCATTAGATGACCAGGTGTTGGATTTGATGTGAAATTTGGCTAAGGATTGTGATGATGATCTGAGGGTGCTTCAGCAAGGCAGAAATCGGTCAGATTTATCTTTGCAAACGGCTTGTTTCCTAACGTTCTGAAAATGCTTCAGAACCCTGAGGACAGTTTTTTTTAGAAGGACAATGCTCAAGCCACTCAGCTTGGCCAATCAAGCTGTGGATGGAGGACCACCAGATCAATACCTTGACATGGTCGAAGTGGTCTCTTGGGATATATTCGTGAATATGGTCATTTTCTTGTGTACCACTTTATATAGTAAAACCCCAACTATAAACACAGAATATAACAATGAATAATAGTTTGATGCAAACTTAAGATATTCCGTTGAGATTAATAGCTGTCCATGAGTGCATTGCATGATGGGACATGGTCTGAAGACAGCCGGTATGTCCTAAGCCCCTCACCCTCAGTTGTACATATTGACAACATTTTATTGTCAGATGCTCCTTCTTGACATAAAATAATTGTCATCAGGTGAATTGGTCAACGCTTCAGATATAAGGCCACAATTCATTTCAATGACCAAGGTTCAATTACACAAAACGAGTGAGTAGGTGAGAAAAAGGAGATGACCCAGCATGGGAAGACATGTGTAGTAACTTTTAGTAGAGAAGGTGCGCTCAACTCCCAAATGTTCTCTTAGAAGGTCTACGGGTGCGAGCAAACAGCAAAGTCCAAGACAACAGACCCATTTACAACTAAAATCGAACTTTTCAAGTTTTTCCGATCCATCAAACTAAAGGCTTTTTTTTGCAAAAGACAAAATCGTCACCAATGGCACACAACAGGTGACAGAACAACAGCGACGCTTTAAACAGAAGAGTACGTTTGTGCCCCCAGCCTACAACCCTTCAGTTCAAACTTTTTGTCGCTTAGTGGACCAGGAAGTGAGTAGCCTTTGCAGCTCCACCAAAGACACTAGATTCTACCCAAACCTATCCACGCAGGAGCGCGCGTCATTACGCGCGCTACAGGAGGATGATTCCATTGTCATTCGATCCGCGGATAAGGGCGGAGCTTTGGTCCTTCAAAATAAAGAGGCATATCGCCTTGAGATCAAACGACAATTAGACGACACAGAATTCTACACTGCCTTAACTGCTGACCCAACGATCCGATTCCAAAGCAGGATAAAGAGAACACTGAACACTGCACTGACAAATGGGGAAATCAATAAGGATGAGTTTGACTTTTTATATCAAGAACACCCCATTCGAGCTGTGTTTTACACGTTACCGAAGGTACACAAAAAAACAGGAACTAACATCCCAGGGCGGCCCATTGTTGCGGGCTGTCAGTCTCTCACTGAGCCCATCTCGCAATATGTGGACTATCACATCAAACCACTCGTGAGCGCATTGCCCTCATACCTGAAGGACACAACGGACTTCCTGAATAAACTTCAAACAATAACCTTATGTGATTCTGATCTGTTGTGCACTGTTGATGTAACCAGTCTTTGTACTAACATTCCTCATGACTTAGGTCTTGACGCTTTGGAACATTTTCTCAAGTCTAGAAACACCAGCCAGCCCCCGACCAAACTGTTGTGGGATCTTGCCCATATCATCCTCACCATGAACACTTTTCTGTTTGAGGACACGTTCTACCACCAGGTAAAGGGCACTGCTATGGGCTCTCCATTTGCTCCTAATTATGCTAACCTTTTTATGGGCAAGTTTGAGGAAGATTTTGTACACAATACCAATGATTTTAGTCCATATGTCAAATGCTGGTTTCGCTTTATTGATGATTGTTTCTTTGTGTTTAATGGCTCTGTTGAAATGTTGCAGGAATTCCATGGGTACCTCAATACCAGGCTTGACTCCATTAAATTCACCTTAGAATTTAATGCTGATAGCATTCCCTTTTTGGATGTGCAAGTTACTCATCGTGGCTCGACTCTACATACGTCTGTGTATCGCAAGGCGATGGATAGAAATAGCCTCTTAACTCACAGTAGCCACCATCCGCCATCTATGAAAAAAAGTTTACCATATAGCCAATTCCTGCGTGTTCGCAGAATCTGCAGCACAGATGACGAATTCGAGACCCAGGCCAAAATAGTCTACGAGCGCTTCGTCAATAAAGGATATGACACTGGTAATTTAAATGCGTGTCTGGAGAAGGCGCGCAATTCAGCGCGCGGTGCCCTACTGGAGAAACGAGTGCGTAACCACGAAGAACCACGTCTGACTATGGTCAATACATTTTCACCCCTATCTAATGACATCAAACACGTAGTAAAGAAACACTGGCACATACTTTCTAGTGACCCAACGTGTGGACAATCTTTTGAGAGCCCCCCGAGATTTGCCTATAAGAGACAAAATAATCTGCGCGATTCACTAGTAAGAGCGGATACATACACTCCACCTCGGAATTGGCTACGTGACCTCCCCCCAGGGAATTTCCCCTGTCGAAATTGCGTGAACTGCAATGCCATGATTAAAGGCGACATTTTCTCCCACCCTCGCACGGGAAAAAAGTTTTCTGTGAAGGGAAGGATAACATGTCGCACGCCTTTTGTTGTTTACATGCTGAAATGCCCTTGCGGTCTTTGCTACATAGGCAAAACTAACCGTGAATTGAGATTGAGAATAATTGAACACAAGAGCAGCATAAGGCGCAAATGTGAAACATCCCCAGTAGCGCGGCATTTTAACGCTATGGGCCATGACATATGCTCTTTGAGATTCCAGGGCATAGAGCTGGTCAATCAACACAGAAGGGGGGGTGACAGGGACCGCACTTTGCTACAGAGAGAGGCGTTCTGGATCTTCACACTCCAGACGGTGCACCCTGGCGGCCTTAATGAGGAATTGGAATTGAATTGCTTTATTTGAGTCGGTTGTAATATAATGACACTTGTATGGAAAGGCTATTATTATTATTATATTTTATTTTCTGTCACGCATGGTGTGGTATGTCTATTCATTCATTGTCTTTTTCTTTATGATTCACATGTATATATTTTATTTTCCCACGGCTTACGTGGCAATTAGCTGACGTCATGACTGGTCTTTTTAAAAACCACCCTGCCTACATCCTCTGTAAAGACGCTGAAGAAGGCTTAGGCCGAAACGTCTGTCTGTCTGCCATGCTAACCCAGTATTAAAACTGCAAGAAATTGATCCGGGAGTGCGGCTTTTTTAGATGCGTCCCAGCATCTCTATAAGAGGGTCTGTCTGTCCGTCCGTCCGTCCGTCCGTCCGTCTGAAACGCATTCCTTCAATTGTGTCTGAAACGCATTCCTTCAATTGTTCCTTCCTGTGGCCACAAGGCGGCAGACTTGCCATTTTGGACCGGAGCGAATGCGTGCAAGCCAGAACGTATGCTATGTGTTCCTGTGGCCACAAGGCGGCAGAGTTGCCATTTTGAACCGGAGCGAATGCGTGCAAGCCAGAACGTATGCTATGTTACCAAACAGGCAAGACTAACTGACGAAGCATTGAGAGACAACTGAGGAGGGCATTCAATTTTCGCCATTGTTTTGCGTTTGGACAATGGGAGGGAACTTTATTTTGGTTCGTCAGAAACTAGCGGAAATTAACTATTTAGAAGTAGGCAGGCAGTTTTTGACACAGATGTTTGTGCTCGGATAGAGGGGCGTTTGCATTGCACAACGCTCCACGACATGGAACCGTAATGCAGCGCATAGCCTACAGCTCTTCCTCTAAACGTGGACCTGTAACATTTGGTTAGCTTTTTTCCTTTCATAACATTCACATTTTCCTTTGTGCTTGGATAGAGTGGCGTTTGCATGCTCCACGACATGGAACTGTAATTAGTTGACAGGCGACCCGCAGCGCAGCTCTTCCTCTAAACGTGGACCTGTAACATTTGGTGAACTTTTTTTTCTTTCATAACATTCACATTTTCCTCCGCTTTTCCCCAGTCCACAAACTCGGGCTCAGACGTCTGTATGTAGCCTACGAGCCCCCTTTTTAATATTCCCAGCAAGTTTAGGCTACTTCTGCCTTTTCACTCGAACAACAAGTAGACAGCTGGGCCATTTGACATACGGCGTGTTAAGGGCGGGTTATGCTTCCTACTTGTGCCACAGAGTGAGCTTGTCGCAGCCATGATGCAGTTAATTTTGGTTTATGCCCTGTTTTGAAGCACGGTCTGCGCGATGTCATTCCACGCTGAAACTGCCTTCAATACAAAGAGTAAACTAGACGTGTCGGTTGTTTTTTAGCATCACAGACTCGACGAGAATGAAAATGAAACATTAAATCTTTATATCACGTGCATGTTTGATCGCACTGGCAGCCACAGTGGTAGTTTGGAACAAAGAAGTGGCTCATTTGTCGAGGACGAAGCGGAATGTTTCCTCGACCTTGGAACCACTGTTCAACTGTCCAAATAACTTCAGCGTCGTAACTTGCAAGCGCATGTGTTGTCTTTGGTTCGTGTAAATAAATCAAACAACAAAGCACGGGCAACTTATTTAATGAAGAGCTCACAGTCCGTAGACCGACGAAGGTTAGAACAAGGAAGTAGCGCTTGTTCTCGACTCGAGGACAGAGCAGGCTGGTCGAGAGGACCAATCAGAGACCTATTTTCGCCCTTTCACGCCGTCGCTCCCTGCGTCGAGACACAATTTCGGGGAGGTGCCCCAGAGTACCTGCGTGATGGGGGGGGCTTCACTCCGTTAACTGCGCGGCTCACTGCATCATGATGCAGTGACGCTGATCTCGAGGCATAAACCACCCTTTACTCGTAGCCTACATAGGGAGGTTTTTTCGTTGGCAGGCTCGTACCCCACAGGTGCTTTTCGTTGCGCTCAGAGAGAGTACAGGAGAGAACGCGTCTTTCGTAATTGCTTTGCAGTCGTGTGCATTTGATAAACTCTGGCACGGAAGTTCACTGCTTTGTGCCTTGACGGTGAAGCTGGTATTGAAAAAAAAGTCCATAATTCACCTAAAGGGTGAACCCATAAGCGCATGATTCACCCAAACGGTTTTATTTATTTATTATTTGTCGATGTTTAGATTCTTTCCCACATGCACATAATGCTGAAATGGCGTGATACTAAAGGTTGTTAGGCCTAATAAATGTCTGGTAATTTGTAATGTAGCCTACTTCATCTAGGCTATGTGAAATTTCAAATCATAGCCTATGGTTCTTTTCCAAATCCAAGAATGATGATAAGCTTATTATACCCTAAACTGCAAAAAATAAAGCCATGTCTCGCCATTTTGCTGCCTTGCTGCCTGCCACAATATTTGGAGTGTCCATGATGACCAATGAACAAAAAGTACATCCTCGGGGGGCGTTGACAGGCTAGGAGGAGGCCAGGGGGGCGTTTGGGGGGAAAAATGGCATAGTTGGAACTGGCATAGAGGGACGCATCTGTTGTCCGCCTGTCGGCCTTGTTACTGTACAAGACATGTAGCAAGCAAGAAGTTGATGACTAAATAGTTTGCTGTAAATATCCATGAAGTGTCTGAAGGCTCAGGATGTACTGTGGAGCAGCTGTGGCCTAATGGTCAGCAAGGTGAACTCCAGATCAGAGGGTTGCAGGTTCAAATCCCACCCTTATCCCTCGCTATACCTTCACCCATGGATGAAGTGCCCTTGTGCAAGGTAACTGTTAGAGCCATTTTCTATGTTTGAAGTAAAATGTTTATTCATGTAAATATATTTTATGTTTGGAATTTATATTTGCAGAATTTAAGCTAATTTGGAAACTAGGGAATTATTGTTTGCATATTCAGTGTTATACAAATTCATTTTCTAATTTTGTAGTTTTACCTAGTCACTAGATACTATGGTGCATTTTGATTGGCTGCTGATATTAATATAAAACCGTTAGGACGCATGAAGAACGTCAGTGCAGAAGCGGTGAACCATAGGACCATCACAGTATTTTGACCACTACATTTCAGTACAGTTTAGATAGGAGTTAGGAATTCATCTTTTGTTTTGTATTACTTTAAGTTACATAAAGAAAGACATCAAACTTAAGTTCTAGATTGAAGACTTTTATTTCTGTTTTGTGTCACGTCCGAAAGTAACTCTGAGGTTCATGGCTAGTGAGTCACCTGCACTCACAGTACCTGACCCAATATTGCTCCAGGGACTGTGACCATTATCCTGCAACATAACTGTATGTTTCTTTGGGTAAAGCTGTCAGCTACATGTAGTATCATTATGACGTACATGACCATGTGAGGCCTTATAAATGTGTGTATACTATGGACCACATGTTACTGGCTAATAATTGCATTCATTTCACAGTGACATACTGTGTGATCCTGCCACCAGTGTGTTAATGTGAGTGTGAATGGGTGAATATGAGGCATACAATGTAAAGTGCTTTGAGAGCTCGAAGGAGTGGAAAGGCGCTATATACATGCAGTCCATTTACTGTGAAATCCAAAGGCAAATGGATTTGGGGGGTACTGAAAATACTGAGGTATTGTTACAATCAGGTGTTAAAAATGTTTTGTTACTTAATGTTTTTGAACGTGTGCTATGAATAACCAAATAACATGGGTTTTTGGAACACCCCTTCAATGGACTTTACCACCAGCTGACGTTTCGCATCTTCACAGTTCGATAGTGAAAACATTCGGCAGCACTGTGATAGGCACGGTTCTGATCCGCGTTGAAATCATGTGTTTGAGCTGCGAGCGAGGGGAGCTAAGGTGTCAACGTGAAGGATTTCCATGATTTGTGAAAGAAATATAAACTACATGAAACTAATATGATTTCAACTTTAAAGGAGAAAACCGTTTTTTTGACATTGGGCCCTTGATTTCACATTATTACCTCATGTTCTAGTGATCCATGGTAGTTTTTTGTCATTTGGAGCCCTCCCGAAGATATTCGGTTTTGTCATATCCAAGTAACGTCTTCCTTTGGGCAACGAGTTGAAGGCACAAACTAAACTGTTCATATTTTTTTCTTTATGGTACGCCACCACCCATAACATATATGGACATCACGGCATTACATGCAGGTTTCGTCCCGCTTCTAATTTTTAAAAATAAAGTCGCTGTGACATCATCAACGTGCGACGCCGACGCTGCCAGCCAGGCTGTTGACAGCTGCTAGAGACAGAGCTCGTTCGCCAATGACTGCATACAGGGACAAACGGGAGAATCATATGAAATGTTCTATTTAGTTGCAATGGGTTGAGTTTGCACATATCCAGGATACAAGAATAAAATGTCAACTCGGATAAAGTACAGTTTTCACCGGCTTCCTCTCGGCAATTGGGATATTTTGAAGCGGTGGCTTCACAGCAGTCACGGAACATCCCACGATTACAACCATTTTACAATGCTTGGACCATCGGGTGTGTGATACCCCTTTCTCCGCAAAGGACTTTAATTCCAGGAAAAGATGACCAGGGGTTTCAACAACAGCATACAAGAATGGTGTGCCGCTGACCGCTGAGGAGCATACAGACTAAACTGAGGTAAGATGTTGCTCCCTAGCTAGCTTTCTAAACTTCTACTAGACGTGCCAATGTTGTTGGAAGCTAAACACACTATCTAGGGACACTGAAAGCGTCAGTGTTCATCTGGTTGAACTATTACTTCAGTAACATGGTAAACGGAGCTGCTAGATTTGCCTACCAGGTAGGCCTACACAAAGATGACAGACTGTTGGCTAAACCTGACATAACATGGGAGTATCCGTGTATAAACCGTATTGTCCATTAGTCTCTACATGTATTATGCAACTCGATCGACTTTACATGTTATCGAATGTGCAGATGACATGTATGGAGATATGGCGACCTCAGTAAAAAATACTATCGGCTAATACCCAGAGCCAGCTACACTATTCTCGTGTTGCCATGCCAAATTGTATCAGAAACATGTTTCAAACATCCGACAAGACTGAAAGAAAACACAACAAATGTGCTTAGCCTACCACTAAACTACAGAAAGTGTAACATGTCTTTATAGGAAGTCTTTCAAAGTTGTAGCTAATGCATTATAAACACATTGCCAATAGAGGTCATATTTGTGGCGTGACAGCTATAGTGTTTTCCCAGTGAAATGCAATGCTGAAGGCAGGTCTAAAAGTGGTTTCATTTCTTGAATACTGCATTCAATTTATTCATGTAAACCTGTAGCCAAAACATGAAAACACTTGCTCTGATCTACTGTGTGTGTACTGACATCTCACACATCTTATTTTTGTAAAGAACAACCATGTCAGTCAGTAAGCATCCACTTCTATCGTTTCAGCGTTGCATCCACAGATGGCTGTGCCTACTGTGCATCAGCAGTATTCATTGATGGGAGGAAGATGGTCCTCAGTACACCTGACAACATCCACCCTTGACTGATGACGAGCAAGAGAGAAAACAGCGGATAGCACCAGATCCCCCTGCCACTACTTCTCACATTGCATGATCTGAATGTGTGCTGGAAGTCTCACCACAGGTTAGCAGACATTGCTTTCATGGTAGATTACATTGCTATTGCTGCCTTTCAGGCTAAACATTACAAATGCCTTTGATGTTCCCAATGAAACAAACCGTTGACATGTATAGTAAAATGTACTTTTTTGTTGTCATATCATAGCAGGAATTCGGAGGAGTTTCATTCAGTTGCTGCACTGTGATGACAATCAGAAACAACTGGAGACTTTTCTGGCTTCATAGAGGCAGAGATTCTGAACATCTTCTGATACACCTTCTACATTTTCTACATCCTGTCTGCATTGTAATCATATAAAGTGGACACCATCTTCATTATGCCATCTGAGTTACAGAAGCATTGCAAATATGTTTTGTAAATATATTTCATGTACCGGTAAATATGTAATTGTAAAATATGTATTTCTGCTTCATATAAAATGAAAAAAACAAGCACTGTTTTTATTTGGACTTTATTTGAAATGTAATGCCGTTACCAACAGCACAGCCTGTCTTTGCGGTCCATCATTCGGTCAGCACAACAAAGGGAACACTAAGAGCCCATGAAGCCACCTCATTACAAAAAAAATCTGTTAGACTAGTAGGTGTTAGTTCTGTCTACCAAAACGACTGCTTCGTCTAGCCACTGAAATACTTTTTTGTCAGGCCTCAGCACTGGTGGAATGTTTTGTAGTAGGGATGTCTTGTAGCGTTCAGTGTATACCAAAGGTGGGGAACCCGTCTAATCCGGCCCCAGATATAATTGAAATGTGCAGTTTCACATAAAATTTGACATGTTTTGTTTGTAAATCTTTGAAATTACATTTGTGATAAAAGTTTCAGAGGGCCTAGTGAAGTGAGGTCTGTTGTAAGGGTGGCCACCTTCAGTATAGGCCTAAAGTGCAGGGGGAAATCCTAGTTTGAGTTCATAGTACCGCCCTTGGAGGACCACAAATAAGAAGAGTTCCTCGTCCCTGGTGTATGTAATGGTTGCGTCATCCCTCAACTCCAGCACATACTCTTCCTTCCTGAAGGCATGTGTGGTTTTGTCGTAGATGGGCTTTGAAACACAAGCTCTGTGTTGTCTTGAATACGGTTTCGCCCAACAGACTTCACCTAGAAAATAAAGAGCTGTTTTGAGGTTTTAGTAAATTATTCGATAGGCATGTCATAGGCGTTTTTGTTCTGATCTGGAAAACACTGAATGAGGTGTTATTATTCTTGTGTTTAGCCGCTACTGTAAATTCAAGAGAGCCTGTGGGTAGGCCACAGGACTCTAATCCTAGGATGGCCCGAGTAAATGGAAATATAACACAGGGTACAATATGCGACCTTGCGTCCTCCACTTGTGATTGTGGCCTCACGTTTTGCTGATGCAAACAGTAAAATTTCCCCGCCGTCAGCCTAGCCACAATTTTTGGGGGATTATTCTTCATTCACCATCCAGTTTACAAATGAGAAAACGACTTTACAATAGAGCTTTTCCGACATATTGAAATATAATGTTCTTGTCAATGATGTCATCACAGTGATGTCATCACAACGTCTTACTTCCCGGTACGAGGCCAGCAAAAGTGGAGGACGCTAGGTCGCATATTGGAAGGCACACACACTATTGTAAAGGACTAATACAGTCCAGTAAGGCAGTGGTGCACACATTCAAAATACAGGTGCGGGACAAAATGGTCAGACAACAATAAAGTTGAATGTCCGCACGCTTGCTCCTGTTGTGCATTTTTATCTTTTTTCCCTTTGGGACAAGAAATATTTTTTTAAAAAGTGAAACAGGAACAATTGTGCAGATATTCACCTTTATTTTCAAGGCACAAGTACAGAAATTGTATTCTTACCTTCAGTGGTAGCCTGTTGTCTGTCTCCCAACATTTTCATTATCCAGGGCTACCAACTGTGCACGCTTACGTGGAATCATGCAGTCTCTTGAGAACGTATTTCAGCATCACTGAATGAAACTCCTCCAGGAATCCTGCTATGATAAATGACAACAACAAAAAAAGTACATTTTACTATACATGTCAACTGTTTGTTCCATTGGGAACATCAAAGGCATTTGTATTGTTTAGCCTGAAAGCCAGCAATAGCAATGTAATCTACCATGATAACAATGTCTGCTAACCTGTGGTGATAGACTTCCAGCACACATTCGGATCATGCAATGTGAGAAGCAGTGGCAGGAGGATCTGGTGCTATCCGCTGTTTTCTCTCTTGCTCCTCATCAGTCAAGGGTGGATGTTGTCAGGTGTACTGAGGACCATCTTCCTCCCATCGATGAATACTGCTGATGCACAGTAGGCACAGCCATCTGTGGATGCAACGCTGAAACGATAGAAGTGGATGCTTACTGACTGACATGGTTGTTCTTTACAAAAATAAGATGTGTGAGATGTCAGTACACACACAGTAGATCAGAGCTTGTGTTTTCATGTTTTGGCGTCAGATTTACATGTATAAATTGAATGCAGTATTCAAGAAATTAAACCACTTTTAGACCTGCCTTCAGCATTGCATTTCACTGGGAAAACACTATAGCTGTCAAGCCACAAACATGACCTCCTATTGGCAATATGTTTATAATGCATTATCAACAACTTTGAGAGACTTCCCGTAAAGACATGTTATATTACACTTCGTGTAGTTCAGTGATAGGCTAACCACATCTGTTGTGTTTTCCTTCAGTCTTGTCGGATGTTTGAAACATGTTTCTGATACAAAAGTGTAGCAGGTTCTGGGTATTAGCCAATAGTGTTTTTTTTTTTTTACTGAGGTCGCCGTTTCCCCATATGTTATCTGCACATTCGATAACATGTCGATCGCGTTGCATAATACATGGAGAGACTGATGGACACTACGGATTATACACGGATACTCCCATGTTATGTCGGGCCATGTTTAGCCAACAGTCTGTCATCTTTGTGTACCCAGTAGGCAAATCTAGACTGCTCCGTTTACCACGTTACTGAACGATTACAGAATAGTTCAACCAGATGAACACTGACGCTTTCAGTGTCCTAGTGTTGTTGTTTTTAAATTTAACTTTTTACAGTCGAGTTACATAGGTTTAGTTCCAGCCATCGCACTGATGTACATGCAGATGAGCTTCTAACAACATTGACACCTCTAGTAGAAGCAGGAAGCTAGGTAGCGAGCAACATCTTACCTCAGTTTAGGTATGCTCCTCAGCTGTCAGCGGCATATCATTATTTTGTATGCTGTTGTTGAAAACCCTGGCCATCTTTTCCTGGGATTAAAGTCCTCTGTGGAGAAACGGGTATTACACACCGGATAGTCCAAGCATTGTAAGATGGTTGTAAGCGCGGGATGTCCCGTGACTGCTGTGAAGCCACAGCTTCAAAATATCCCAGTTACCGAAAGGAAGCCGGTGAAAATTTATACAAGTTGACATTTTATTTTTGCATCCTGGATATGTGCACACTCGACCCATTACAATTAAATAGAAATCATATGATTCTCCCGTTTGTCCCAGTATATGCAGTCGCTGGCGAACGGGCTCTGTCTCTAGCAGCTGTCAACAGCCTGGCTGGCAGCGTTGGCGTCGCACGTTGATGATGTCACAGCGACTTTATTTTAAAAAATTAGAAGCGGGACGAAACCTGCATACAATGACGGCCGTGATGTCCATACATGTTATCGGTGGTGGAGTACCATAAAGAAAAAAATATGAACAGTTTAGTTTGTGCCTTCAAGTCGATGCCCAAAGGAAGACGTTACTTGGATATGACAAAACCGAATATCTTCGGGAGGGCTCCAAATGACACAAAACTACCATGGATCACTAGAACATGAGGTAATAATGTGAAATCAAAGGCCCAATGTCAAAAAAACGGTTTTCTCCTTTAAAGAACTGAACTTACAATCACTCAAAATAGGTGACCACCAATTCCCTTTCTACCATGAGAAAAACAAAACGATGGCCTACATCAGAATTCCATCGAAGCCAACGTGCACACAGAGTCTCAGTGAAAGAGGTGGACTGCTCTAATAAACCAGACTTCACCAACATACCTGATGTCAGAAAATGAAGGACGAGGCTTATCATGTATTTAAAGCATAATTGGAATCAGGGGCGATTTTAGGTTATGATCTTTAGGTGGGCCGGGCCCCTGGTGCTGACAGTGGTACCTGACAGAAGTACCTGACAGAGTAAGCGTTTCATTTCTATTTCAGATTTGAGATTTTGTTTTCAAAAGGCTTTCAATTTTAAATAACAGTTCACTCAATGAAGGACTACCCACACAAGTCATGACATTACATTTCCCCACACGAAATCTAACTTACATTATCTACATAGGTAATCCTTGTGATTGGTAGCCTACTGTGTGTCATATATGCACTCTAATGGTTGGCATAGTTCTTATGTGATTCGGAGGAAAGAAAAAGAGAGAGGAAAATATTATAAAGTATAAAGTATTATACAGAGTAGATACAAAGCCAGATGACAATGAAGCTTTTTTTTGTCTAAACATGCTAGCCTAGGCAGCTAGTTAGGGCAGCTCTACAGGTACAGTAATTTGAACAGGAAGCTTGTTTCATCATTTGGCAGCATAGGCCTAATGGCTAAATGCCATTTCACCTTGTATGGATTTTACCATTGGCACAACAAGTAGAAAAGACACTGAAGAACTAAGATTCCTAATTGGAGGATATTACTGTATCTGCGATATATTTAGGGCTAGGCCATTGAGTGACTTAAAAATAATCAGAAGAGTTTTCCCTCTCATGTGCGCTCCTTGCACCGCAAATCACAGTTCCAATCGGTAGCTCAATAGATAAATAGCCTATTCATCGTGGGTTTTTAAAATCTGACATCTCCTTATCAAGCAAACATAAAAATAACAATGAAAACATCCCTGCCCAAAGTCATGCGATTATGGGAATCTCGCAACAAGGTGCGCGCTCCCTGTCACTAAATGGACAGTAGAAACGGCACGGGCACCAAAGTCACTCCTGCTCATTCCGAGCCAGTATGTTCCAATAAGAGCAAAGTAAGGTCCAACCTTCACACTTCCCAATCATTAAAATCAGTAGGCTAAGTGAGAAGTTGGAGAGCCCGCATTCTCACATCATAATTAGGCTTACAGCATCACCAAAATATGGATAAACCTCATTTGGGCGAACCTCGACTATCAATGGAATGGTGACTCGCAGTATAATTTTCAGCCAAGATTTGCCCGCGGTTCGCTAGTCCAACGCAATTGCTGAAGCATGTTTCATTCCCTCGAGTCACAACTTCTAGCTAAACGCTGCCAGGCAGATATATAATGTTGACTGTCCTGATTGTAGCGTAGGCTATTAGTAACAACCCATATTTAGCACTATGTCCTCATCATTTGTCCTCTGATTTTTTCTGATACGTTTGCAAAAGAAATGGCATGGTTTCCACAGTAGGTTGATGCGCATTGTATTCCATCCGTATTTTGAATCCCCTTTCTGTTATCTTGCTACCTCAAGCTTTTGTGATTCTGACTGACTCACCTTGTCTTGCATGAAGTGGTCAACAGAGAGCCCCATAACACCGGCGAAAGTAAAATTGTGAGTCGCAAGGCACCACCTCACAAGATCTTACCCACCGCTACCTATGTTAAGCATATTTCACGGATATCCACAACCTAATAGTGGACGTTTTTAATGTTCATGGCAACACTTTTTTTAACCAACGCTTACAAAATTATGTCAGTTATGATGACAATCAATGTTATCATAGTCCGCACATAGCACTGTATCCTACACCACCTTATTGTGCACACGTGTAGTGTGTGCTCCATACCTTCTCATCACAAGAATATGCGCCGATTTGGGTTCTGCCTCGGCTGCATGATAAATCCAGAAACTACTTTCGCAAAATCATAACTGAACACAACTCTGGCGGCAGGCAGTTGCATGAAGATGCAAACCAATCAGAAGAGGTGTAGCAGACTCGTCACAAGACCTTTCTTGAAGATCATACACAGGGTTGCCAGACGGGGCAGTAGCAGCAGAATATTGCGCAGGGGCAAAGCGACTGCGCAATTGCATTCATTTCCAATTCACAAATAATATTTTAAAAGGCTCCTGAGCTAGTGGGGCCGAGCCAAGTCACGGTGGGGCCGTGGCCCCACTAAAAATAGCCTAAACTCGCCCCTGATTGGAATAATATCATTTTATTGAGTAAAAAGGCGGCAATTGGATAGGGAGACTCCAGAAACCAAGAAGGATAAGCTGTGTCAAGCAGGCTGTGTAGCGAGGCAAATAAATAGCAGCAGAAAGGTAGGATGGGATTATTTACCTTTTCTCCACCGTGACAAATATAGGATTAATGATTATTTTGACTGTGTTTGAGGCCATGTCATATAGTAGCAGCTAGCAGTATTTTCCATGACTACCATCACGGGGATCTGATAGCACTTTTCAATCTCAAGAAAAGCGCACACATTACAAGCTAGCTCTATATATGTTGAATTTGAATTGAGTGACGTTATCATTTGGTCCACAAAAATCCGAGCCCCCTGAAGCCCGGTGGATAATCCGAACACTTCCCCCCTACACATACACTTTTTGAGTTGGCACGTGCTAATGTTTTTCTCTTGGATGGTGCAGGCCCAAACACCAGCATACACATTTAAATCATAATATTACCACCTAGTAGACAAAATTAGGCCGTCTTGTAAAGTGCCATTGCACAATCCATTGCCAGCCATCAGCCAGAGAGAAATAGTACTTGAGTCTAATAATGATCTATATGTGACCTGATCCTCCGAAATGAGTCACAGTGACACAAATTTCAAAATTGCGTTTTTGGTATTAGTGGAAAGTATAAGAAATAAGTTTTAAAATGATACAATAGTCAAAGCTATATGGTGGATTATTGGGAAGATATGACCATTTTAATTACGCCCTTCAATCCTCTTTTTTCCAATCAAAAACCTGAGAAGATCGCGTTGAAAGATTCTTCACTCTTTTTGGGGGGATATCAGTCATTTCTTTTAACAGTTAAAGGGATAGCCTTATTTTAAAGCTTAGTTTTGATATAGGTATTTGTTACACATATAAAAATGAATTTAAAAAGACTGAAAAACGTTTTTTAAACAAATATTTATTGAAATACATATTCATGACAGAATCTTCTTTTTTTTCAAAAATCGCCAATGTTACCCAGAGCAGAACACATTTTTGCAAGAGAGAGGGTCTACCAGAGTCAAACTATAGTTCCTAAGACATATAGCCTTAGGACTTATTTTGAGTGTGTGTGTGTGTGTGTGTGTGTGTGTGTGTGTGTGTGTGTGTGTGTGTGTGTGTGTGTGTGTGTGTGTGTGTGTGTGTGTGTGTGTGTGTGTGTGTTTGTGTGTGTGTGTATGGGAGCGCAATGTGGTGAGCACAGGTCTGGAATAAAAAAGAGAGATGAGTGAGCGAGAGAGAGAGAGAGAGTGAACGACTTGGATTTTCTCTCTGTGAAGCCTAAGAGTGAGTGACTGAGTGATTTCATATTGAGAGGAAGAGTGTTTAGATGCTTGTGAGCCATACAATTAGGGCAGGGGTGGGGAACCTATGTCTCGAGGGCCGTTTGCGGCCCTTGAGGCTGTTTTATCTGGCCCCCAATGTAATTTTAATGTTATGCAGCTTCACATGAAATATGACATATTTTGTAATGGAATCTTAGAAAATACATTTGCAATACAATTAAGTTACATTCAGGGGATCTAGAGAAGGTTTTCCGTTTTAAACGTGGCTGCCTTCAATATAGGCCTTAGGTGCAGGGAGAAATCCTGGTTTTTGTTCATAATACGGCCCTCTGAGGACTTTTACAGCCCTCGGATGAATTTGAAGTGGCCCCTAGAATGAGAAAGGTTCTCCACCCCTGAATTAGGGTGTGTGTGTGTGTGTATGTGTGTGTGAATGCTTGTCTGTGTGTGTGCGCACGCATGCATACAGGTGGACTTGTTGTGTGTGTACATGGGCACACGCGCTTGACTTTAGCCAGGAGTGTAGTAAGCCAATGTGGTGCCCCTGTGCACTATACCTTACTGGTGTCCTCTTTAAAAACAATATTTGTTAAGTTTGTATTTTGTGGTGTCCCCTCACTGGTCAAAAATGGTGTCTCTAGGCACTGTGGCGCTGGCCCTTATGGGTAATCCGGCCCTGCCTTCAGGTGGACCAATAGAAAGAAATTGTGTTAACACCAAGACAGACTAGGTGACCAAATGATTTGAGGTTGAGAGGAAGGCAATGTGTGTGTGTGTGTTTCAAATGTAACATCTTATCTTGGCCTGGCAGGGAGAGGGACAGCACCAGGGTCCTCCACAGTCGACAAAAGATGAAAATGTTCACAGCATGGTGCTCTGAAAAAAATGGGGTTGGGGGGAATACAGATGCATTTCAAGTTCAGGTCAACTTTTCATTTCAGTTAAAAAAAAAAAAAAAAAACATTTTAACTTCAGTACACAGACTACATGTGTGAACACCAGTGTTGGGCAGTAATGCATTACAAAAGTGATTAATTACTGTAATGCATTTCTTTTTTGCGGTAATGCTGGGCAAAAATCTGTAATATTTTCTTAGTTCGAATGCTAAATAGTCAGCCTGCCAACAGCAGCTAAAATGCTTAAATAAACTTTTGATGGCATTTTTTGTTAAAAGTTGGCAACCATGCCAGAAGTTATCAGCATGGGCTAAGGTTTCAGAATCACCTGGTTGCCAACATGGAACTTGACCTTTAGGGTCAAATTTGAAGGACAAAAGGTCAAAAACAGGGTATTTTCTTGCTAGTCTTTGTTGGGAACAGTATATTCATGGAATTATTTTTCAAAAGTTGGCAACCATGCCAGAGGTTATCAGCATGGGCTAAGGTTTCGGAATCACCTGGTTGCCGACATGGAACTTGACCTTTAGGGTCAAATATGAAGGTCAAAAGGTAAAACACGGTCAAATAACAGTGTTATTTAGTTAAAAATTGTTAAAAAGATGTTAAAAGTGGGCAACCATGCCAGAAGTCATCAACATGGACTAAGGATTCAGAATCAACTTGTTGCCAATGGGACTTGAGCTTTAGGGTCAAATTTGAAGGTTAAAAGGTCACACACTATGTATTTTAAGGTTAGACTTTTTGAGGGACTGTGTTCGTGGAAATCTTTTTCAAAAGTTAGTAACCATGCTAGAAGTTATCAGCATGGACTAAGGTTTCAGAATCACCTGGTTGCCAACAGGGAACTTGACCTTGCAGGTCAAATATGAAGGTCAAAAACAATGTATTTTCTGGTTAGTCTTTTTTGGTGATCTTTATATTCATGGAATTATTGTTTTCAAAAGTTGGCAACCATGCTAGAACTTATCAGCATGGACTAAGGTTTCAGAATCACCTGGTTACCATATGGAACTTTTTAAACCTTTTTTTTAACCATATGGAACAAATTTGAAGGTCAAAAGGTCAACCGAGATCAATAAAAAAACATTTTTTTGTTGATGTGCTTTCATAAAATACAAGTTGTTTGCATGGTACTGCATATTGAATAATTAGTAGGCCTATAATTTAATGTTTGATTTGGCTTATCATGATGGGGCTCTGGCCTGTCATCCTTAGACATTCATCATAGCTCATTAGCATAAAATTAACTTAAACTTGTATTTTTTACATTTTCATTCTGGTCATCTCGATTACTTTATTCTTCTTTGTGAAGCACATTAAGCTGCTGGTATGAAGTGGGATATGCCTTGGCTCACCAGTGAATTTGCTTTGCCCCATCAATTCACAGGATTTCCATAGAAAAAAATAATGACTTCAGTTATTTCTGATGCGTTTCAAATGGTTACAGCAATGAAGGATACTTGCTGATTTGCTATGTCATATCATGGTTAGGAAATAAACCTACAGTAAGAGTAGAGCAAGTATTGCACACTTCTCTTGATGTTCTCATGACTACTGTAGAATGTTCTGTTGCAATTCCCCAGACTTGAGTTTTTGTGTCACCTGTACAAAGCACCATGCTTATCTTTGGGTATTGATCAACTTTTTTCAGAAGACAAAAAGGCAATTGACATGTTACCACCAAGTGATGCATATGGATTGCATCCTGCATAAGCAAATCAGCAGGCAAATGTATGGCTGCAGTCTGACAAAGTACATATTAACAATGACACTGAGGAGACAGGTGGTTGGAAAGTTGTAGACCAACACTTGATGGCTGTGTGGCAAAGAAAACCCCCAGTTCCACATAGTAACTTAGGACTGATAAGATGTGGTTGTAGAACCAAGTGGGCAATACATGCCTGCAGTTGCCTGAGGAATGGACAGCCCTGTATACCTGCATGTGATTAAAATGTAGAATGTTTAAACACCGTAGGGATAGAACATTATCTGGATGACACAACCTTTTTGTAATAACAGCAACAATAGCTCTTTTAAATACATAAATGTCCAGTATGCACTGACATCACATTTGAATTTTAATTATTGTTTTAATTATTATTGAAGTAAAGAAACAATATGATGAATTACATTCTTGTTATTGACAATTTGCAATAATCACTTTCACTCATACCCTAATAATAAAGACTATATAACTTCTAAACTTGGGTTTAAAGTGCCTCTAGGATTTAAAGGTTAATTAATCACTGTCCAGAGTCATCTGATACTTACAGTAGGTGAAGTGTGACTCTCGCGACCACTTCCACCGTCCACTGTCAGAAAACCCCAAATGCAACTTTTGACAGCGCTGTCCGCTTCGGGAGAAACCTCATCAAAACAGTGTTTTATTTTCTTTACGATTATTTGTTCCAATACTTTCACTCACCTAAAATGATTTAAATAATACGAAATATCTCCTCCAGGTACTAATTATTCAATACATCATGCAAACAACTTGTATTTTATGAAAGCACATCACAAAAAACCCAAAACATTTATTTATTTATTTTACCCCGGTTGACCTTTTGTCCTTGAAATTTGACCTTAAAGGTCAGGTTCTATGCTGGCAACCATGGACCATGAAACATTAGTCCATGCTGATAACTTCTAGCATGATTGTAAACTTTTGAAAAAGAATTCCATGAATATGAAGCCCCCCCCCAAAAAGGTAAACCAGAAAATGCATTGTTTTTGACATTCAAATTTGACCTTAAAGGTCAAGTTCCATGTTGGCAACCAGGTGATTCTGAAACCTTAGTCCATGCTGATACCATCTAGCATGGTTGCTTACATTTGAAAAATAATTCCATGAATATACAGTTCCCAAATGAGACTAACCAGAAAATACATTGTTTTTGACCTTTTGACCTTTAAATTTGACCCTAAAGCTCAAGTTCCGTGTTGGCAACAAGTCGACTCTGAATCCTTAGTCCATGCTGATGACTTCTGGCATGGTTTCCCAATTTTAACATCTTTTTTAACAATGTTTAACTAAATAACACTGTTATTTGACCGTGTTTGACCTTTTGACCTTCAAATTTGACCCTAAAGGTCAAGTTCCGTGCTGGCAACCAGGTGATTCTGAAACCTTAGCCCATGCTGATAATTTCTGGCATGGTTGCCAACTTTTAACAGAAAATGCCATCAAACATATATTTTTGGGGCTTGGCAGGCTGACTACTGTGACTATTGCTGACTATTGTGTTACAAATGCATTACAATGGCCTGGATTTTAGTGGTATTCAGTGGTGGGTCAAAAAGAAGCTATTCCTGAACCTTTATCCTGTATCCTGTACTTTTCAATCTGCATGCTGCCAAGAACACCTGGATTGGAGGTGAAAAAGTCATGACTGATGAGCTTGTTTTGCCCTGTAATAAATTGCCAGATCCATATTTAGGCCTACAATTCTTTTGGCAAAAGTAACTGAAGTAATGCAAAAGTAGTGTAATGCATTGTATCTATTAATATTGTAG
The DNA here is from genome assembly GCF_034702125.1 of Engraulis encrasicolus. Lineage (NCBI taxonomy): Eukaryota > Metazoa > Chordata > Actinopteri > Clupeiformes > Engraulidae > Engraulis > Engraulis encrasicolus. Next base: position 20,020 of record NW_026945532.1, on the reverse strand, counting down.
TGTAGGCTAGGGGATTATTTTGAAAAGACAGTAGGCCTAACGTGTAATCAGTAATGCATTATTTGCCCAACACTGTTAAACAAAGGAAAATAAAATGACCTTAAAATAAATATTTCAACATGGCCTATACCTACAGTATAGCTTTCAGCACAAAAGAGTCATGATAAAGAATAGGCAAATAGCCTACCTTCTGACTTCAGTGCTTCATATGGACGAAACACAGTCCTTTTGGTGTAACCGGAGGGCAGCAGTTTAACATCGAAGCGTTTGTAGCCAGTGACGAGACCAGAAACAACCATGTAGATCGGCAAAGTTGATGAACAGCACCAGCTTCATGCACTCGCAACGGACATTGCTGTGGATGAGCAGGCGCTTGTCGGATGCATGCGGCCACCGGACTTCTTGCAACGCTGTCAGCAAATTTTGTCTCGTGCTGAAACACAAGCAGAACAGCCCCCTGTCACTACAATGCAGATGTGCAGCAATTTCGCAATGCACATCATTGCACTTGCCCAGTACGAGCGTAGAGTAATTGTTAAAGCTACTTCACATTTCAAAAGCTACCAAATGTTTAAAAGTTGCTTACCAATGAATAAACTCGCCATCCTCGGCTCCCATTCACGTGCCGCGCTGCTCTTTTCGCTTCGAACAGCTGGTCATCTTGTTGTTGTTGATGTGACAGCAAAAGGACGAGATCTTTTTCATACTCCGTTAACGATGCCATGGACATACAGAAAATGTACACCGCCTCTTCATCAAATGAGAGAAAATAAGAAACGCGATTGTGGAGTTTACTGCGATGGCATCAAGACGCAGGGATTTTAGATAGCTCTTATTCACGGCTGCTAACAGTCTCACACACAAGTCTTTGCAGCTCAGCATAGCCTCATCCACCACAGACACAGGTTGTTCACATCTTCATTGTCATCTTTCTTCTTGAGAAGGCAATTCTTCATTTCCAATATCTCCATTCTCCTCGACGTTGCTGTTGAGAGGATGGCACTTTATTTCCGAAAAAGTCTGACACATTAGCCACTTTCGCTGGTCAGGCAGCAGAGTAGTTGGAGGAACGAAGTGTTGCGACTTCACTTTCTTTCGATGTCATTCAGACACAAACACATACGGGTAAAACACTAGGCTACACTTAACTTGACTTAACTTACACCTTGATATCAAACACAGACAACATAAATAATACTTTGGTTTCTTGCCTAAATGCCACAGCACAGTGCTGGCTTGCTGGCTCTCTGTCCGGCTGTACTACTGACTGACTTACTTGTTTGTTGGTTAGCTGGCTGGCAGACCGACTGACTGTTGGTTGGTTGGCTGGCTGTTTTGTTTAGCTGGCTGGCAGACCGACTGACTGTTGGTTGGTTGGCTGGCTGTTTTTTTAGCTGGCTGTTTGGCTGGTTAGCTGACCAACTGACCTTTTTTGGCTGGCTCACTGGCTTGTTAGCTGGCTGTTTGGCTGGCTAGGTGTTTGGCTTTTTTGTCTGGCTCACTGGCTTGTTAGCTGGCTGTTAGGCTGGCTAGGTGTTTGGCTTTTTTTGGCTGGCTCACTGGTTTGTTAGCTGGCTGTTAGGCTGGCTAGGTGTTTGGCTTTTTTTGGCTGGCTCACTGGCTTTTTAGCTGGCTGTTAGGCTGGCTAGGTGTTTGGTTGCTGGTGAGTGTTATGATTGCTTACAGCTTCTGCTGGCCTGTGACATGTTGCTTACTTGAGGTGATTTTAGCCTGATGGAGTTTAATTTAATAAATGGAGTGGATTTTAATTTTTATAAGTCTATGAAGAATGCTGATGCTTTTGAATGAAATGCATGGTGTCATTTTGTCACTTTGTTCTCAGTGACCATAAATCTGCCATTTGCACACTTTTTATGATGTTTTAATTATTTTTTTAAGACCACCTGTGTGTGGTTAATATGTACCTTTGTAAATAAAATGATTTCAAAAATACATTTAAAAAAAAAAACTCTCTGTATTCCTCTCTGACTCAAAAATACACATTTTCTCTCTCTCTCTCTCTCTCCAATCAATTATACAACATGGAGCTCAGCCCAGTCATGTAGCCAATCACGTATACAGCATGGAGCTCAACCCAGTCATGTAGGGGGTGCATATCAAGGGGGCGTGGCTTTTGCTTGGAGGGCCCAGAGACAAATATATACAGACCTCTTGGTGAAGGAACAAAACTTGTGGTATGAGGAAGGTGAATCATAATATATAGTAAACACATTATTCACAATAATCCATATTTATATTCACAATACACCTGCATTTTAAATATGAATTCAAGGAGTGAAATAGAACTGTATATGCCCAACTTTCTGCATGTCCAACATCAAAACTGAATCATTGTTTCTTGTTTACATATTAAACGATGACAATTTGATTTTAGTCAGGAGGACCTCTTGGGATATTCTTTACCCAGGACCCCAAGTAGGTCAGAACCGGCTCTGTTTCAAGGTGAAATACACACAATTGATTGAATCAATGAGCCAAGCTGACCTGTGGTCTGCAGAA
>NW_026945532.1:10000-12500 GCF_034702125.1 Engraulis encrasicolus | reverse complement strand
GTGGTGCTCCACTCTCCATATATAGCAGGGATAGGCAACTTTTATGGTAAGGAGGGCCATATTTTTTCATCGCCACCATAATAGGGCCACATGACCACGGATCGGACTGCAATTTGCAGAGTTTGAGGTGCAGTTGGTTGCTGACTGACTGACCATATTGATTGGAAGGAATAGAATACTCTATAGTCAATACTCCATTATAATTGCAACAGATTGATCCAGTAGTCATTTCAAAAAGATATGACCTTTTTTTTTTTAAATAGGCCTACTGTTTTATCTATGGGCCGCATTGAGTGAGGAGGGCCAAGGGAGATGTAACGCACTGTATAACAATACAGACATAGTACACACACACACTGTATCACAATATAGGAACATAGTATATGTACATACTGCATGTCAGTCACAGCCACAATGCAGGAGTATAGTATGCACACACACTATGTCACAGAATCAAAGTATAGCAACATAGTATACGCACATATTGTATTCCACACACACCACCTCGCTTGTCAGAACAGCGGTCACTAATTCTTGAGAAAGTGGCTAAAACAGGTTGTAATCTTGAAAGAAAAATTGTGAATGTGAATTACAAAATAATATGGTATATCCTTGTAGACTAAGGTCTTGACTTTTCAGAAATGCACAAGGCCAATCTCCCCATTTTGATTTTTTTTTCAGAAATCAGGTTTTTCTCCGATCATACCTTGTTTTTTGTCAACACCGTCAGACACAATTAAAAGCAATAAAAACTGTATTGATTTGGTTGCATATGTATCTGGAGTTTTTAAGTGATTGTGTGTGTTTTTTGGTTCACACATACGCCTTTAAATGTTGAAAATTCACTTTCATTCTATTTTAATACTGCTTCATGTGTTCTAATTTAAAAATATGTGCTGTCAGACAATGCTTACTTAATGCCTAAATAGATCAAACAATTTTTTGTAATTTCACAAATATTCGTTTAGGTTTAAATTTGCTATTACTTTGATAATTCAACAACTCCAAAGGAAAATTTTGTAAGCACATTCATTTAAAATGTACAAAACTCCTTCTTACGGTGGTGACTTAAGAACTGACGGTGGTGACGGTAATCTGAAGGTGGTGAAAGTGGCCTAATTATGACCTACATTTAGCAAAATAAATCGCCCTCTCAAGTCAATGACATCTAGCATAAACAATTTATTTGTGTGTGTGCACAGTATGCTTGTGCATGTGTTTTTTCTTCATTTCTTAGATACTCTAGGAAGTAGGCCTAGATTATTGAAAATGTGGCATAAACAGGTTTTAAGTTGTTCAAATCCAAAACATAGAGGTGTATTAGATGAAGATCTTGGCTGTGCAGTGAATGTATTTACCAAGCTCCCCATGTTTTACAGTTTCTGGGTTCTTTCTTGGTCTTGCCAGCGTCAGACAGAATTAGAAGTAAAAAAACATGTTTACTGTATTTAAGTGAATTACTTTTACAATTCAACATAATTGTAGATAGGCCTACTTATTGGAAGCATATTCTTAAAACTTGTCAAAAACATGTAAAACACATGATCAGATGTCACCACTGTCAGGTTTTGTGACAAAAAACCCTCCAAATGCACCTCAGTGGAGGCTGGAGTATAAGTTTGGGTCACAATTATTACTAACATGTCTGGTAATGTTTCATTAACCAGCACAATTTAGTAAAATATGGATCAAGATGATGAGCGGAACAAAATCTGACGGTGGTGACATCTGACGGTGTGAGACAAAAAAACACTCTTTTACATATTATGCATTTTTTGCTCACATCAGCCACTTCGTTTTCGCTCTGTTTCTTAGGGGCTTCATGCCGCTTCTGAAAAAGTATATATAATTAACATTAATGTAACATAATACTATTAAAACCCCCGACGGTGTTGACAGTTTATGGTTGGGACAGTACCAGTGTCCAAACAAATTAACAAATTGAGGAGAAATTAGTAAACTTACAGGAGCTTCAGTGATGGTGAAGTATTCAGTAGAGCTAAATGTTTGAAAAGGGGTCCTAAGTAATGACAATGACCTTGTCCATCCCTGATTTTATTGTCTTTTTAAAAAAATCTGACGGTGGTGACCAATATGCTGGACACACTTTGAGCAATCAGAAAATAGTAGTAAATATTGCTTTACACACACTATGTGCATATCTGCAGAACCACTTCAATATGGACTTTCACATCATAGTGGTATTATTCAATGATATCAGTGATTTTTACATTTTAAGTCAATTGAAATGATGATGTCTGTCCTTGGGACAGCTGTTTTTACAGGGTGTGGGCAGGTTTATAGCCATGAAAAGTAATAAAATTACACTTAAATATTTCAAACGACTGTACATTTGTGTAACAGACCCCTGGGTCTTTACCTGGATTGACTTTGTTCATGAAAATGTATTTTATTTTCAACAGAATTGGCAGTTTACTGCTGAGACATGTTTTAGCCACTTTCTCAAGAATCAGTGCGCACAGTGTGTACACACACACAC
>NW_026945532.1:0-7500 GCF_034702125.1 Engraulis encrasicolus | reverse complement strand
TAATGATGAAGATGTAGGAGGATGCCATGTACATGGTAGTGGTGATGATGATGATGATGATGATGATGATGATGATGATGAAGATGTAGGATGACGCCATATCCATGTGAGTTGGACCCATATGTACGCAGCTGCCTCAGAAGGTGGGGGGGTGTGGCCATCACCCAGCCATTAACCCTTTCATCCCCAACGCACACAAGCTCTTCTACACACTCTTTGACCTTGAACCGCACAAGCTCAAGCACAAGTAGATAACACACACGCGCACACACTTTTAGTTCATATCATATCTCACACACACACACACACACACCCCTTAACAGTTTGTACATCACTGCCAAGTTAATCGATTGATCGATTAATCGGATTGAACCTAAAGACCTCTTTCTATCCTTGTGAGATATTGCAATACAATTCTTTTGTCTGTGACGTCATCGCAAGGCCACAAGCAGGCAAGTGAGCAAGGGAGGACGGGAGTCTGCATATTGGAATTCACCTGTGTGTCTCTAGCCAGCCCTCCCTCCATAGACTTTGGCTGTGTCTCAAATGACGCACTTTTGTCAGTGCACTGACAGTCAGTGCACAGTGCACACAGTGCACTGAGGTCTTTAGTGCATAGTGTTGTGGAAAAATTTGAGCACTATGCACTGTGCCCTCGCTGGAGGTGACGGCTGAGCATGACATTAGCTCGCCAAAATATGAGTTGGCTACTGTTTACAATACACAGCGTCTGGTGCACCCGAAAGGACAACAATCACACATGCAATACATTGGTTGGCATGAAAAGGTTGGTGTCCCATTAACATTAGTTACAGAATTAGGAGACTGTTGACCAAACTCTTCTACTGAACTGAATGCCACATTTCCTCCGTGTCATTGTCCACATGGCCGCCGTTTAGTGCGTGCAGTGTCCATCATTCAAGCACTGCATTTTTCCGCCATTGTTAGGGGATCATCCTGGCACTTTCAGTGCACTGGCTCAACTGAAATTTTCGGCGTGAGCGCCCTAGGCACTGAAAAACAGTGCCCGAAATGCACAAGTGCGGCATTTGAGACACAGCCATAGACTAACCTAAAACCAAATCGTAACATCTATATTGTCACTCCAGGAAAGGAATCACGCTCACTACCACCAAAAGTTTTATTAGAGACCCAGAAGTTGAGCGGTCTCGCCAGAACAAATCCGACGGTTTCCCGCCAAATCGGGCCGTTTAGGAAGGCGGTCATCGGGTAGAAAAGGGCCCACGATCATCATCTCATCTGGCAACCCTGCCGATGGGAGTGTGCATATTGGAATTCACCCTGTGTGTCTACAGCCAGCCCTCCCTCGCCCCCTATTGGTGGTGGCCAGTGTGGCGCCCCCTACCTCCTGTGGGCAGAGCTGCATGGAGCCTGCAGGGCACACCGCTGTCCCATGTCCTACCCATGAGCCTCTGCTGCTGCTGCTGCTGCTCATTGGACGAGCCATACCTCACGTGTGCACTGATTGGCCCTGGGCCCTGTCTGTCGTGCTCAGACCCGCCTTTAGATTTCAAATGGAAACTAAATTAGTAAAAATGATCAGAAAGTATTATCGCCTGCCTGTGTGTTCTTTTGTTGTCTGGGTTTCTTTATTTTGATAATCATTTTGCGGTGTGGTTGTGTGAAGAGCTTAGTGAACGTGTTGTGTGTGATGATGGGAATTAGTATATGTTTCACTTTTATTACAGCTAATACAGATGCTCCTCAGCAGTGTGTGTGTGTGTGTGTGTGTGTGTGTGTGTGTGTGTGTGTGTGTGTGTGTGTGTGTGTGTGTGTGTGTGTGTGTGTGTGCAGGGGCGCTGCCAGAAATGTTGGGCCCCATGAAAGATTCCCCTCAAGGGCCCCTCTCACTGCTTGGGGCCCCTTAAGGGCTCCTATCAATGCTTGGGCCCTTAGAATCTGTACCACTTTCCCCCCTAGTGGCCCCCCTGTGTGTATGTGTGTGTGTGTGTGTGTGTGCGTGCGTATGTGTTCAGGTTTTGTGTGTGACATCAAAACAACATCCGACCACGGTGAGGCAAGAAAACTGTGAGATCCAAATCATGATCATTGATTAAAAGCTTTTTTTCTTTTAATAAATAAAATAAACGGCAGAGTATGCACACACTCACAAACAAACACAAACACACACACACACACACACACACACACACACACTGGAAGAACAAACACAAACATATACACACATTGAGGATTGGACAGAGACATGGACGAGTGCTCAGCAAGAAAAAAAAAAACAAGCAATAAAAGCAGTGTTAATTCAACACTTAGAGAGTACTCTGGGACCAAATATACTCTGCTGTGCGTATGTATTTGCCCCAGTACTTTTTTTATATATATAATTTTTTATTTTGTTTTATTTTTTTCAACTTTTTTGTTCATTTGGCACACTTAACATTTTCAGATCACCACACAAATGTAAACATTAAACAAGAATGACCCAAGCAAACATAAAATGCAGTTTCTCAGTGATTATTTAATTTGTTGAGAATAATGCCATGAAACCTGCATGAGCCTGTGTGAAAAAGTAATTGCTCCCTGAACCTTATAACGTCTTGCACCACCCCCAGCAGCAACAATTTTAGTCAAGTGTTTACAAGAACTGACAAGCAGTCTTTCACATCGCTGTGGATACATTTTTGCCAACTCTTCTTTGCACAATTGTTTTAAAATCAGCTATAGTGGATGGGCCCCATGCATGAATACAAATGAATGCTTACAAATGGATAGCTGGACATTAACCTTCAGGATTTGTCTGCAAAGACCCAAATTCATGCTTACTTCAATCATAGCTGGCCATCCATGCAGCAAATAAGTCTCATGTTTCACTGTTAACATGGCATTCTTTTTTATCAAATGCAGTGTTCAATTCACACCAGATGTTACAGTAGCCTCTCCTTTAAAAACAGTTCAACTTGTTACATCTTGTTACATCTGTCCACAGAACATTTTCTCAGAAGCTTTGTATGCATTGTCAATGTGTGTGTGTGTGTGTGTGTGTGTGCATTGTCAATGTGTGTGTGTGTGTGTGTGTGTGTGTGTGTGTGTGTATGCATTGTCAATGTGTGTGTTTGTTTGTTTGTTGTGTGTGTGTGTGTGTGTGTGTGTGTGTGTGTGTGTGTGTGTGTGTGTGTGTGTGTGTGTGTGTGTGTGTGTGTGTGTGTGTGTGTGTGTGTGTGTGTGTGTGTGTGTGTGCATTGTCAATGTGTTTTTAGCAACTTTGAGACAACTCTTGATGCTCTCCTTGTCAGAGGTGGCTTTGGCCTTGGAACTCTGACATGCAATGCTTGCCTAGTCTCTTGCTGACGGTTGAGTCATGAACACTTCCATTGTATGCCATAATTAACACCTACCTTGGTAAGACATAGTTCTGTGCTCCTTTCTCAACGCTTGGATACACTGTCACTGTGTTCTTGGGGTAATTTTAGTGTGACAGCCACTCTAAGAAAGAAGATCCCCCTTTTCATATATGAAAAGTGCAATTTTCCCTGTCATAATGAATACTTAGAAGTTGATGCTGGTGGTAAGTATTTGTTGCATTTGAGAATGAGCAGCACGGATTCTGGAAATTAACTACTAAAAATATTACAGGATGCACCTTTAATGACAAAAGTATACGTTTTTCAGCCAAATCTGAGATGGTAGGTTGATGGTTGAGTGACTTGGCGTTGAACGACCCTGTATAGAATACAATATACTGTCATTATGGCTTATATAGGCTTCATTATACTAGGATGAAATATGAGAGTAGAGTAGAGAATAGAGTAGAGTATAATTTATTTATCCCGAGGTCAAGGCAAGTCAGCAAATACTTTTGATAATGTTTTGTACATCATGTGCTCCTAGACAGATAGAACAGAATTAAATATGGATAATGAGGATTACACATTATATTAGTACAGTGAGATCAGAGAACAGTTTGTTTGCAGTGAGATCATGTGGAGGTGCTGCCCTCTGCTGGCTGGAAATAAAACTCTTCAGGCCTCGTCTTCCTCCTCCGACTCTGCTGATGATTCTCATTATTCTTTACTCACAACATGGAGGCTGTAGGAGGAGACTGGTACCCACAGGCCTAAAGGCTCATACTATCACACAGAACCAACTTAAACATTATAAGGCTCATACTATCACACAGAACCAACTTAAACAGTATATAGCCTACTGTATAAGGCACATACAACCACACAGTACCAACTTAAACAGTATATATAAGGCACATACAATCACACAGTACCAACTTAAACAGTACATACCAGTGTTTCTCAACAGGGGTGCCGGGGCACCCTGGGGTGCCGCGGGCCCCTCTCAGGGGTGCCGCGGAAACGTGGCTGATAAATAAATCATGAAATATAATACATATTTGTCTAAATTCACCAATCACCAATGGAATCACAAACCTTCCCGGAACGACGAAACACCATCTTCATCTCCCAGACTGAGATTTCCAGAAACTATGGCGAGACTACTCCCCTATGCCAGATCTACCTTTTCTACCCCCAGACATTCCTACCAAGCCTCCTATGCGGATATTTCTCAAGGTCAACCTCATTCTAATCTACCCCAAAATCTAAAAGGATACTTCCATCCATGACTGCACCCAAAAAAGGCAAGGCCCCACAACCACCTGTCTGTGCTCTGGAGTACAGTAGTATCAGTGAGGATGACATGGTTGAAAGCACAGTCTGATATCAACTGGGTCCCTACCCACATAGTAACAGTTGTTTTGAAAATAAGCAGATAAGGGGACCCGTGGACAATCTTATTCCAGTTCTAACAAACAAAACGAGGTCTCTTGAGGACACGCATACATTCCCCCAAGACGGCAAGCATGGGAAATCTCAGACTTGTCCCAAAAAAACTCACTACCACAGTGGAAATGCCTCCAATGCTCAATGCTAAATTAGCTTTACAGAATAGTAGATCTCTAAGGAACAAGCCTTTTGTTGTCAATGAGTTTTATCTGTACCCACAACCTTGATTTTTTATTTTTAAACCCTCCTGTTATCCTTGGGGTCTATTTGACCCCTTTCAATGTTTAACACCTGAAAAAATACATGAAGTACATGTTTCTTCTGCCTCATCTTTGATGACTTTTCCTGAATAGATGGGATGAATGTGAAAAACGTGAAAATTTCAGCAAAAATGTTTTTCCTAAGTGCTGTACACATTTTGGTTACATCCGTGTTCCTTGGGGTCAATTTGACCCCAATTGTTTCAAGTGTATAAAGCATAAATGGAACATACATATTTTGCACATAAATGTTACAATCTGTTTAGATAATGTGAAATACATGAAAATAAGTTATTCAGCCATCTTTCTTCTGAACATTTTGCTTTTGTTTGGGCCCTGATAACTAAAAATGCTAATGATATGGGGGAGGCCTAAAAGTAATTCACGGCAACATTTTGGACATTGGTGGCTAATACAGCATTGACATTTTGACAAAATACACCAACTGAACCTTGTTGTACCCAAAGCACCATCATGGCACCCACCACAGCAACACCCCCCCCCCCCATTCCTGTACCCTGGGAGCTACTTTTGCACCCTCCCACTACACACAAACACTAGTATAAGAAGGGTCACATATAGTCAGCATTGCTGTGCATGCTGTTCTGTGCCCAGCATACATAATCATAAATGATGTATATTTGAAGAGAAGCTTTATGATTGTGATCCAAATATTGAAATGGGTTTTTCTAAAGCCATTGTACTTCTTTAGGTACAGACGATCTCAAGGTTGTTTGCTATGTTGAGAGATATAATGGTGCTATTCTTCTCCTCATTTCAGTATTGTGTTCCAAATTGACATCTTTGTCTGCAGCCTTGGTTATAAACTGGTGCTACCTGACATAGAGAAGGCAGGAACAGCAACAGCTGTAACTTTTGTGAAGGACATACACATTGACATCCATACCACAAGTTCTCCAGTGGGCATACATAGTGAATAGAAGTAAACATACAGTGCTAGCCCTGTTTCTTCAAACATTACCCTCAACCATGAACATGTAATATGTCCACAAGGAGCACATGCAAACCTTTTCTTCCTTATGTGCACACTAATTCAAGCATAGAAAAAAATGAAGAGAAAAATGATTTTCTATGAAGTTCCCAAAACTCTTGGTTGGCAATGTATCCATGTTCTTACCTAACTATTATACTTGTGTTATAAATACACATTCAAACGTTCTGAAAAATGACTGTTGGACTTAAATAACCTTCTGAATGTTTGGAAATATGTCTTCTTTTAGGGTCAAATTGGCTGCTATGGTAATAGATAGATAATATCCTTGATCATCAAATTAGTTTTTTCTTTTCAAATGTTATAAGTTATAGAAATTCATATTTAGGAGTATATGGAGCCAATGAAATTAAAAATAATATGTGTCCATCTGTTTTTAGGACCAATTAATGACATTTATTGCTATTGCTATTTTTTCAAAATTTCGCCTAGTCATGGATTACGTTTTTTTGGTGTGTAGGCTATGTGTGGGGGTGCTTAGAATATATTGAAAAGGACTTTTTATGTCACCAACAGAGCAATAATACATATCTGAGGACATAAACATGTGCCAAAGTGTTGTTTCATACTGAATTTGTAGACATTTTAAGTGGTTGGGGGTCAAATTGACCCCAAGGATCACTGATGTTCCAAAATTTGAGGGTAACAGGAGGGTTAACTGAAACATGGCTGGAAAAATCCACTGAGCTCTATCACACTTATAGAAGCAACTCCGTCACACTTTAATTTCATTAGTAACAGAAAGGCAGAATAAACAGGGAGGGGGGATAGCAATTATTTTTCAAGGCACTGTTTCAATGTCAAAAGACATCACTAGGTGAATTTTCATCTTTTGAATACTTAGCTGCAGTTCTAAAATGTTCTTCTGACATACTGTTATTGACTATTTACAGACCTCCAAGACTTTCTGCACCACTCTTCTTAGAGGAATTTGGTGGAGCTGTTGTCGAATGTTGTGTGGGACTATGATAGCTTGTTTATAGCAGGCGATTTTAATTTTTACGTTGACGACTTAGAGAATGTCTATGACTAAGGAATTTTTAAGTCTTATTTGACCATTTTTAGCCTCACACACAGCATGTAACAGGACCAACACACAACCAAGGTCACACTTTAGACCTAATAATAACAAAAGGCCTTAATGCTTGTGCTAGTGTCAAAGACTATGGCTTTTCTGACCATTACTGCATTTTTTCTGATGTTTCTATGTACCCTCATGTTCAAAGGGAATCTGTTACAGTCCAAAAAACGTATAATCAACTGTGAGACAGCCTCACTCTTTCAGCAAGCACTTTCAGAGATCCAAAGTCAAACCTCAGAGAGTGCAGATGATCTCATGGTTAATTTTAATTCAAGGATGACCCGTATTATGGATGTTATTGCCCCCGAAAAAAAAATCAAAACAGTGGGACGTGAAAAAGCACCTTGGAGAAATATCCCCAGTTTTTTAAAAAAG
>NW_026945531.1:0-64119 GCF_034702125.1 Engraulis encrasicolus | reverse complement strand
CAAACAAACACAAACCCCGTTTCTTATCCCTCATTTAACTTAACTCCCCCTCCCTCTAAACGTTTGGCCGAGCAGCCGGAAACAGATATGTGTTTATTTGTTATTAAATATAGGGTCAAGTTTGGAAAAAAAAAAAGTTCAAAATTAGCTATACCAAAAGACTCCAAATGACCTGAAACATACTCCTAGCAACATTCCTCAGATGCGTTTTTGGTAGTGGGACTTAGGAAAAAAATTCGGACTTGCCATAGGAATGAATGGGAAAACTGGATTTTTGCAATATCTCGGAAACTAAACGTCGCACGGCTTCGCGGACAAGTCAGGGAGTTTCTGCATCCTAAAATTAGGTTACCTACCAAGTTTGGGGTTTCTGGGACCTTCGTGTGAGTTTACACGAGTATTTATAGATTTGCGCGCGAGCGGGGGGGCGCCGGAGCCATCTCGGGCTAGGAACGAGCTAGAGACTTGCGGATGGTGTCTATGCGTTCGTGCTGACGCTCCGAAAAAAACGCATCCTCGTTTGTCTCTCTACGACGTTTCGTTGAGATTCTACGAGTATTTATGCGTTTTATTAAGGTTCCGAGTACCTAATGCGTTCGAGGGTGCCGAGACTGATAGGAACGTCGTAGGAAGATGCCGTAAAGTGCTACGTGTTCGTGGGGACCAGACGCTACTCCTGGTATCTCTTATGTGTCTCTACGACCTTCCGTTGAGTTTTAGCTATTATTTCTTTAATATTCATTTTTTGAGCCTTTCGGGGGCGCTGTATCGCGTAAGAACGTCGTAGGAAGATGCCGTAAAGTCCAAACAGTTCGGGGTGACCCCCCGATAAAAACGCATCCTCATTTGTCACCTTACCTCTTTCCCCTAATTTCGTCATTATATATGTGCCGTTACATATTGGGTCAATTTGGAAAAAAATGTTCAAAATTAGCTATACCAAAAGACTCCAAATGACCTGAAACATACTCCTAACAACTTTCCCCAGGAGCGTTTTTGGCTGTGGGACTTGGTCGTTTTTTCGTTCCCATTCATTCCTATGGGAAACGGTTTTTCGCGAATAACTCCGGAACGGTAGGTCGTAGAGACTCGGGGGTTGGTCGCGTCAGACATAATTCGGGGTCAAGGAACACGCCTGTCTTGGTCCCAAGTCTCTACGACCTTGCGTTCCGGAGATACGAGCAAAATAAAGTTGTTTCCGGCCGTAGCTCCGCCCCAGAACGTCGTAGAGAGCTGGGGGTGGTCTCAAATGAAAGCTGAGGTCTTCCTGCAAAAGAGGAACTTTGTGGCATCTCTCTACGATGTTCTCATCCAAAGATATGGCCCTCTGAAAAGGGGTAACTAAAGTTACGGGGGTAACTTTAGGGGTTTTTACCCTATATCCTAACCCTAACCCTAACCCTAACCCTAACCCTAACCCTAACCCTAACCCTAACCCTAACCCTAACCCTAACCCTAACCCTAACCCTAACCCTAACCCTAACCCTAACCCTAACCCTAACCCTAACCCTAACCCTAACCCTAACCCTAACCCTAACCCTAACCCACTAACCCTAACCCTAACCCTAACCCTAACCCTAACCCTAACCCTAACCCTAACCCTAACCCTAACCCTAACCCTAACCCTAACCCTAACCCTAATTAGGGAAAATTAGAGATTCCGGATGGGGTTAGTGGAAATCGGAATTGAATTATGGAAAACTCGGATAGGAGTTCTGGAAAATCGTTAATATCTCCCAAAATATTAACGCTACGGCTTAGCTTTCACTTCAGGATCGTGCGGGGGATCGTGGGGGATTTTTAGAAACCGTCGGCAGATTTTTAGCACATTCCTACGATTTTATAGCCTCAAAAAACCAAAATGCTAATTTACAGTGTAATACCAGCCATCGGCCACCTGATGGCGACCTTCCGGATAGGGTTAGGGGATCAGTTAGAGCTCCAGACATGGTTTATGGAAAGGGGGTACACACCCCCCTCATAAATCTGGATGGTGTTTCCGGAACTCAGATCCAACAATGTATATTGTTTCAGACACGAGTTCCGGAAATCATATCCGGAACTCATATATGTGTCGGAATTGAATTCCGGAACTCAATTCCAGAACTCATATAATGGGTGGGACTTGAGTTCCGGAAATCAATTCCAGAACTCATATAATGGGTGGGACTTGAGTTCCGGAACTCAATTCCAGAATTATATAATGGTTGGGAATTGAGTTCCGGAAATCAATTCCAGAACTCATATAATGGGTGAGAATTGAGTTCCGGAACTCAATTCCAGACCTCATATATGTGTCGGAATTGATTTCCGGAACTCAGATCTTACAATGTTAATTGTCGGAATTGAGTTCCGGAACTAGATTCTGACCATGTTAATTGATTTTAGGGTTAATGATAGACTTTTTTTTGAAAAATTCTCAAAATGTATTGCCGGACTTGGATTCCGGAACTGTACAATGGGTCGGAATTGATTTCCGGAAATGCTATATAATGGGCTGGAATTGAGTTCCGGAAATCAATTCCAGAACCGTATAATGGGTGAGAATTGAGTTCCGGAACTCAATTCCAGAACTCATATATGTGTCGGAATTGATTTCCGGAACTCAATTCCAGAACTTTATAATGGGTGGGACTTGAGTTCCGGAACTCAATTCCAGACCTCATATATGTGTCGGAATTGATTTCCGGAAATAAATTCTGACCATGTTAATGGATTCTAGGGTTAATGATAGACTTTTTTTTAAAAAAAAATCTCAAAATGTTCTTAGGGTCCCAAAAAAAGTTCACCCAAAAGCTATTCCAATAGACTCCAAATGACCTGAAACATACTCCTGACAAGTTTCCTGGGGAGGGTTTTTGGCTCAGGGACTTGATTCTAGGGTTACTGATGGACTTTTTTTGAAAAATTCTCAAAATGTATTGTCGGAATTGAGTTCCGGAAACGTACAATGGGTCGGAATTGATTTCCGGAAATGGTATATAATGGGTTGGAATTGAGTTCCGGAACTCAATTCTTACAATGTTAATTTTCGGAATTGATTTCCGGAAATCAATTCCAGAACTCTATAATGGGTGAGAATTGAGTTCCGGAATTCAATTCCAGACCTCATATATGTGTCGGAATTGATTTCCGGAAATAAATTCTGACCATGTTAATGGATTCTAGGGTTAATGATAGACTTTTTTTTGAAAAATTCTAAAACTTTTCTTAGGGTCCCAAAAAAAGTTTATCCAAAAGCTATACCAATAGACTCCAAATGACCTGAAACGTACTCCTGGCAAGTTTCCTGGGGAGGGTTTTTGGCTCAGGGACTTGATTCTAGGGTTACTGATGGACTTTTTTTGAAAAATTCTCAAAATGTATTGCCGGAATTGAGTTCCGGAAACGTACAATGGGTCGGAATTGAGTTCCGGAAATGCTATATAATGGGTTGGAATTGAGTTCCGGAACTCAATTCTTACAATGTTAATTTTCGGAATTGAGTTCCGGAAATCAATTCCAGAACTGTATAATGGGTGAGAATTGAGTTCCGGAATTCAATTCCAGAACTCTTCTATGTGTCGGAATTGATTTCCGGAACTCAATTCTCACCATATTAATGGATTCTAGGGTTAATGATAGACTTTTTTTTGAAAAATTCAAAAATTTTGCTTAGGGTCCCAAAAAAAGTTCATCCAAAAGCTATACCAATACACTCCAAATGACCTGAAACGTACTCCTGACAAGTTTCCTGGGGAGGGTTTTTGGCTCTGGGACTTTGTCGTTTTTCGCTCCAAGCGTCTCCATTCAAATGAATGGGAAAACGTGTTTTTCGCGAATATCTCCGGAACGGTACGTCGTAGAGACTCCGCGATGCTTTCCGCCTGGCATAAATTGGGGTCAAGGAACACGCCAGTCTTGGTCCTGAGTCTCTACGACCTTGCTTTCAAAAGTTACAGTTTTCCCTCCAAAATTCTCCATTCAAATCAATGGAAAAACGCTTTTTCGAGACTAATCAGTCCAGGAACGAGTTAGAAACCTATATGCGGTGTCCTAGCGTTCAGGGTGATGAGACGATTAAAACGCAACCTCACACGTCTCTCTCCGACCTTGCCATGAATTTCTACGAATATTTTTCGTAATTTTTCAAAGAGCTAGGCCTCAAAAGCCTTTAGGGGCGCGGTTTCGCATAGGAACGTCTTAGAAAGATTCCAAAAAGTTCCACGCGTTCGGGGTGCCGCCCCGATAAAAACCCATCCTCTTTTGTGTCTCTGCGACCTTATTTACAGTAGATGGGGTTTCCGGAAACGCGTAAAAATCCTCCATTAAGGGCCGCGGTTTCGCGTAGGAATGTCCTACGGACCTCCGGGAAGTTGTTCCCGTTTCGTCCCGGTCCGGGCTAGCTGACCGTGCCGCCTTTGATCCGGATAGGGCCCGTCAAAGCGGGCTTAGGTGTAGCGTATCGGCCCCCGTAATTTTTCAGAGGGAAAAAACAAGTTCCCCTAGTCGGGGACAACGACGCGAATCCGGCGCATCCTCTCGCGGCTCTCTGCGACGTCGCCTTGGATTTTTACGAATAAATTTGTTTAATTTTCAAAAACGCGAAAAGGGAAGCTTTACTGGCGACCATTTTTGAACGCGACGTCGTAGAAAGATTCCGTCCGTTTCCACGCGTCCGCGGTTACGCCCCGCTTCAAACGGCACCGCTCGGGCGTCTCTACGACCTTCCTTCGGCGTTTGAGGCCTGATTTTTCTTTTGTTTCCAGAAGCCCATTCTGAAGACAAAAGTCATGTCCGAGTCCCTAACACCTCCTTTTTTTCACGAAAACGAAAAATCAGACCCAGCCTCGCGTTCGGGGCTTCGAGACGGTTAAAACGCATCCTCTCTTTGCTCTCTACGACGTTCCTGCGAACTTTGGGAATTATTTAATTATTATTTAAATCGGGTGCGTTTCGGGCCGCCATTTTGGACGGGAAGGTCGTAGAAAGACGGCGGGAGCGTCGACGCGCTCGGGGCAAAGAGACGATTCCGACGCATCCTCTCGCTTCTCTCTACGACCTTTCCTCGAGATTTTCCATTTTTTCTAGGGTTTCAAAGCGGCCTAGTATTTCCCTGGCAGAATTCACTGCTCCGTTTCAGATTTTAGCCCTTTTTTGAGATATCTTTTGAAGGGAACGTCGTAGAGCGACGCGGGATATCAAAAAACGTTCGGGGGGACCGTCCGATTCCGACGGCGCCTCCCGCGTCTTTCTACGACGTTCCCTCGCCGTTTAATCGCCGTTTTTTGATCTCCCTGCCCCCGATCGATTAAGCGTTTTTGGCGGGCCGCCGTTTCGCGTAGGAACGTCCTAGAGACCACGGGGAAGCGTTTCCCGTTTCGTCTCGGTCGGGGCTGTCTACGCGTGCCGCGTTTGATCCGATTAGGGCCCGTCAAAGGGGCGTAACGCCACGTGACCCCTCGGCCAATCGGGCGACGGAACTTTTCGGAGGGAAAAGACGAGTTCCCCCGGTCGGGGACGACGAGACGAATCAAACGCACCCGCTCGCGGCTCTGGAAAAAATTATTTGCGACTTTTACAAAGGGTTTTGTTTCCTTTTCAAAAAACGCGAAAAGGGAAGCTTTACCGGCCGCCATTTTGGAACGCGACGTCGTAGAAAGATTCCGTCGGTGTCCACGCGTCCGTCTTTCCGCCCCGCTTCAAACGGCACCGCGCGGGACTCTCTGCTACCTTCCCCCGACGTTTAAATGAGGAAAAAGTTTTGACATTCTTGTTTCCAGAAGTCATATCTGTCCCCTAACTCTATCTTTGACCTTTCCCCGATGGCAGACGTAGGCCCAGACTCCCTTTCTGGAAAGCTAGGGAAGTTGGGATTTAGGTTTTGGAAAGTTTTCGAAGACAAGTCCCCAGGCCGTAGCCCTTCCCCCACCGGACTCGGTTTCCGGAACGTAGGTCCCCACTTGTAAAAATTTTCTAAACGCACGACGGGGGCCCTGGGGCCCCCCCGGGCCCCCCCCCAGACTCCGTTTCCGGAACGTAGGTCCCCACTTGTAAAAATTTTCTAAACGCACGAGGGGCCCCCTGGGGCCCCCCCGAGGGCCCCCCCAGATTACGTTTCCGGAACTTAGGTCCCCACTTGTAAAAATGTTCTAAACGCAACCTTGGGCCCCCTGGGCCCCCCCCTGGGGCCTCCCCACGGGCCCCGACTCCAAAAACTCAAACCGACTCAAACGTCATAAAACTATTAATTTGACATAATTTGGGGATGAGAAACGTGCCCGTCTGGGTGCCGATTGTCTACGACCTTGCGTTCAAAAGTTAGTAGAAGGAAAGGTCGCGCGGCTTCGCGGACGACGCTCAAACATAATTCGGGGGCGAGAAACGTGCCCGTCTGGGTCCCGAGTCTCTACGACCTTGCGTTCCAAAACTCCTAGAAGGAAAGGTCGCGCGGCTTCGCGGACGACGCGAAAAGTTTCGGCAGCCTCCGATTAGGTAGCCCGCCGAATTTGGGGTCGCGGGGACTTCCGGTTGCGATTCCGCGAGTCCTTTTACACTAGCGCCTGACCCAGAGGCCTAAAAGGTCAAATCTGGCCAGGAACGGGCTAGAGACCCGTATGCGGTGTCCTAGCGTCCGGGGGGACGAGACGATCGCAACGCATGCTCGCGCGTCTCTCTACGACCTTTCCTTGAGTTTCTACGAATATTTTTCCTATTTTTTCAAGCGCTAGGCCGGAAAAGCCTTTCGGGCCGTGGAATCGGATAGGAAAGTCGTAGAAAGATTCCGTAAAGTTCCACGCGCTCGGGCCGACCGGACGATTCAAACGCATCCTCTCGGATCTCTCTACGACCTTTCCTTGAATTTCTACGAATATTTTGCTTATTTTTTGAAGCCTTGGGCCCGAAAAGCCTTTCGGGCCGCGGAATCGGATAGGAACGTCGTAGAAAGATTCCGTAAAGCGCCACGCGTTCGGGGCGTCGCCCCGATAAAAACCCATCCTCGTTTGTCTCTCTACGACCTTCGGTTACAGTAGACATGGTTTCCGGAAACGCAGTTCAATTCAATGGGAAACAATTTCTTAGGGTCCCGAAAAAAGTTCATCCAAAACCTATACCGATAGACTCCAAATGACCTGAAACGTACTCCTGACAAATTTCCTGGGGGGCGTTTTTGGCTCTGGGACTTTGTCTTTTTTTCCCTCCAAAAGTCTCCATTCAAATGAATGGGAAAACGCTTTTTCGAGACTAATCGGTCCAGGAACGAGCTAGAAACCTATATGCGGTGTCCTAGCGTTCGGGGGGACGAGACGGTTAAAACGCAACCTCACACGTCTCCCTCCGACCTTGCCGTGAATTTCTACGAATATTTTTCGTAATTTTTCAAAGAGCTAGGCCTCAAAAGCCTTTAGGGGCGCGGTTTCGCATAGGAACGTCTTAGAAAGATTCCAAAAAGTGCCACGCGTTCGGGGTGCCGCCCCGATAAAAACCCATCCTCATTTGTGTCTCTGCGACCTTATTTACAGTAGATGGGGTTTCCGGAAACGCGTAACAATCCTCCGTTAAGGGCCGCGGTTTCGCGTAGGAACGTCCTACGGACCTCCGGGAAGTTGTTCCCGTTTCGTCCCGGTCCGGGCTAGCTGACCGTGCCGCCTTTGATCCGGATAGGGCCCGTCAAAAAGGGTTTAGGTGTAGCGTATCGGCCCCCGTAATTTTTCAGAGGGAAATGACGAGTTCCCCTGGTCGGGGACGACGACGCGAATCCGGCGCATCCTCTCGCGGCTCTCTGCGACGTCGCCTTGAATTTTTACGAATAAATTTGTTTAATTTTCAAAAACGCGAAAAGGGAAGCTTTACTGGCGACCGTTTTTGAACGCGACGTCGTAGAAAGATTCCGTCCGTTTCCACGCGTCCGCGGTTACGCCCCGCTTCAAACGGCACCGCTCGGGCGTCTCTACGACCTTCCCTCGGCGTTTGAGGCCTGATTTTTCTTTTGTTTCCAGAAGCCCATTCTGAAGACAAAACCCATGTCCGAGTCCCTAACACCTCTTTTTTTTCACTAAAACGAAAAACCAGAGCCAGCCTCGCGTTCGGGGCTTCGAGACGGTTAAAACGCATCCTCTCGCGGCTCTCTGCGACGTTCCTGCGAACTTTGGGAATTATTTAATTATTATTTAAATCGGGTGCGTTTCGGGCCGCCATTTTGGACGGGAAGGTCGTAGAAAGACGGCGGGAGCGTCGACGCGCTCGGGGCAAAGAGACGATTCCGACGCATCCTCTCGCTTCTCTCTACGACCTTTCCTCGAGATTTTCCGTTTTTTCTAGGGTTTCAAACCGGCCTAGTATTTCCCTGGCAGAATTCACTGCTCCGTTTCAGATTTTAGCCCTTTTTTGGGATATCTTTTGAAGGGAACGTCGTAGAGCGACGCGGGATATCAAAAAACGTTCGGGGGGACCGTCCGATTCCGACGGCGCCTCCCGCGTCTTTCTACGACGTTCCCTCGCCGTTTAATCGCCGTTTTTCGATCTCCCTGCCCCCGATCGATTGAACGTTTTTGGCGGGCCGCCGTTTCGCGTAGGAACGTCCCAGAGACCTCGGGGAAGCGTTTCCCGTTTCGTCTCGGTCGGGGCTGTCTACGCGTGCCGCGTTTGATCCGATTAGGGCCCGTCAAAGGGGCGTAACGCCACGTGACCCCCCGGCCAATCGGGCGACGGAACTTTTCGGAGGGAAACGACGAGTTCCCCCGGTCGGGGACGACGAGACGAATCAAACGCACCCGCTCGCGGCTCTGGAAAAAATTATTTGCGACTTTTACAAAGGGTTTTGTTTCCTTTTCAAAAAACGCGAAAAGGGAAGCTTTACCGGCCGCCATTTTGGAACGCGACGTCGTAGAAAGATTCCGTCGGTTTCTACGCGTCCGTCTTTCGGCCCCGCTTCAAACGGCTCCGCTCGGGACTCTCTTCTACCTTCCCGACGTTTAAATGAGGGAAAAAGCTTTGACGTTCTTGTTTCCAGAAGTCATATCTCATCCCCTAACTCTATCTTTGACCTTTCCCCGATGGCAGACGTAGGCCCGGACTCCCTTTCTGGAAAGCTAGGGAAGTTGGGATTTAGGGTTTGGAAAGGTTTCGAAGACAAGTCCCCAGGCCGTAGCCCCCCCAACCCGGATTCGGTTTTCCGGAACGTAGGTCCCCACTTGTAAAAATTTTCTAAACGCACGCACGGCGGGCCCTGGGGCCCCCCCGGGGGCCCCCCAGACTCCGTTTCCGGAACGTAGGTCCCCACTTGTAAAAATTTTCTAAACGCACGGCGGGGGCCCCGGGGCCCCCCCCGGGCCCCCCCAGACTCCGTTTCCGGAACGTAGGTCCCCACTTGTAAAAATTTTCTAAACGCACGGCGGGGGCCCTGGGGCCCCCTGGGGCCCCCCTGACTCGGTTTCCGGAACGTAGGTCCCCATTTGTAAAAATGTTCTAAACGCAACCTTGGGCCCCTGGGCCCCCCCCCCGGGGCCTCCCCACAGACCCCGATTCCAAAAAATCAAACCGACTCAAACGTCATAAAACTATTAATTTGACATAATTTGGGGATGAGAAACGTGCCCGTCTGGGTGCCGATTCCCTACGACCTTGCGTTCAAAAGTTAGTAGAAGGAAAGGTCGCGCGGCTTCGCGGACGACGCTCGGACATAATTCGGGGGCGAGAAACGTGCCCGTCTGGGTCCCGAGTCTCTACGACCTTGCGTTCCGAAACTCCTAGAAGGAAAGGTCGCGCGGCTTCGCGGACGACGCGAAAAGTTTCGGCAGCCTCCGATTAGGTAGCCCGCCGAATTTGGGGTCGCGGGGACTTCCGGTTGCGATTCCGCGAGTCCTTTTACACTAGCGCCTGACCCAGAGGCCTAAAAGGTCAAATCTGGCCAGGAACGGGCTAGAGACCCGTATGCGGTGTCCTAGCGTCCGGGGGGACGAGACGATCGCAACGCATGCTCTCGCGTCTCTCTACGACCTTTCCTTGAGTTTCTACGAATATTTTTCTTATTTTTTCAAGCGCTAGGCCGGAAAAGCCTTTCGGGCCGTGGAATCGGATAGGAAAGTCGTAGAAAGATTCCGTAAAGTTCCACGCGCTCGGGCCGACCGGACGATTCAAACGCATCCTCTCGGATCTCTCTACGACCTTTCCTTGAATTTCTACGAATATTTTGCTTATTTTTTGAAGCCTTAGGCCCGAAAAGCCTTTCGGGCCGCGGAATCGGATAGGAACGTCGTAGAAAGATTCCGTAAAGTTCCACGCGCTCGGGCCGATGAGACGATTCAAACAAAACTTGGTTTGGCTCTCAAAGACCTTTCCCCGCAAAGTTTGTTTTTTTGGGTTCTAAAGCAAAAATTAAGTCGACAAAAAAATTTGGGCCCAAATCCGGAAACCAGGGGGCCCCCCGTGCATTTGGAAAAAAAATTCATTTGGGGACTTGCGTTCCGGAAACGAAGTCCGGGGGGGGCCCCGGGGGGGCCCCAGGGGGCCCCCCGTGCTTTTAAAAAAAAATTTAATGTGGGGACTTGGATTCGGGAAACGGAGCCGGGGGGGGGGCCCGGGGGGGCCCCAGGGGGCCCCCGTGCGTTTAGAAAATTTTTCATGTGGGGACTTGGATTCCGGAAACTGAGTCCGGGGGGGGCCCCGGGGGGGCCCCAGGGGGCCCCCCGTGCATTTGGAAAAAAAATTCATTTGGGGACTTGCGTTCCGGAAACGAAGTCCGGGGGGGGCCCCCGTGCGTTTAGAAAATTTTTCATGTGGGGACTTACGTTCCAGAAACTGAGTCCGGGGGGGGCCCCGGGGGGGCCCCAGGGGGCCCCCCGTGCGTTTAGAAAAAATTTCATGTGGGGACTTACATTCCGGAAACGGAGTCCGGGGGGGGCCCCGGGGGGGCCCCAGGGGGCCCCCCGTGCGTTTAGAAAATTTTTCATGTGGGGACTTGGATTCCGGAAACTGAGTCCGGGGGGGGCCCCGGGGGGGCCCCAGGGCCCCGTGCGTTTAGAAAAAAATTTCATGTGGGGACTTACATTCCGGAAACGGAGTCCGGGGGGGGCCCCCGTGCGTTTAGAAAATTTTTCATGTGGGGACTTGGATTCCGGAAACTGAGTCCGGGGGGGGCCCCGGGGGGGCCCCAGGGGGCCCCCCGTGCGTTTAGAAAATTTTTCATGTGGGGACTTGGATTCCGGAAACTGAGTCCGGGGGGGGCCCCGGGGGGGCCCAGGGGCCCCCCCTGGGGGGGGCCCTAGGGGGCCAGGGGACCCCCATTGTGTGTTTAGAAGTTTTTACAAGTGGGGACTTACATTCCGGAAACCATGTCTGGGGGGGGGGCCCCGGGGGGCCAGGGGACCCCCCTTGGGTGTTTCCAGGGCCAAGGTGGAGCGACGGCGCCCCCCAGAGGCCGATTCACTGACTATGCTAAGCTACATTTGGGATACAGTGTCCGGAAACACGCTTCCGGAATCCAGCTTCCAGCTTCCATCTTTCAATTCTAATGAATGGATGTTGTCGAACACGGGACAAAAGCCCTCTCTTATGCCAGATTCCAATTCTAACCCATTCATTTGTTTCCGGAAACCCCATTTCAGCCCTAACCCTATATCCTAACCCTAACCCTAACCCTAACCCTAACCCTAACCCTAACCCTAAACCTTAACCCTAACCTAACCTAACCCTAACCCTAACCCTAACCCTAACCCTAACCCTAACCCTAACCCTAACCCTAACCCTACCCTAACCCTAACCCTAACCCTAACCCTAACCCTAACCCTAACCCTAACCCTAACCCCCTAACCCTAACCCTAACCCTAACCCTAACCCTAACCCTAACCCTAACCCTAACCCTAACCCTAACCCTAAACCCTAACCCTAACCCTAACCCTAACCCTAACCCTAACCCTAACCCTAACCCTAACCCTAACCCTAACCCTAACCCTAACCCTAACCCTAACCCTAACCCTAACCCTAACCCTAACCCTAACCCTAACCCTAACCCTAACACGTACATATGTGTATCTCCTCTGTGCGACCTTCCTATCCAAAGTTGTGGAGTCTCAAAGTTATCGGAGGGGGGTCCGATAAGGGATTTTCACCCTATATCCTCACCCTCACCCTAAATCCGAAGCCTAAGCCGAAGCCTAAGCCTAAACCTAAGCCTAAGCCTAAAACTAAGCCTAAACCTAAGCCTAAACCTAAGCCTAAGCCTAACCCAAACCCAAACCCAAACCCAAACCCCAAAACACCAAATGGTAGGGGGGTACCATCCGGGGTTTTAACCCTATATCCTATAATACTAACCATAACCTTAACCCAAAAAACACCAAGTATTGGTCCGAAAAAAAAGTTCACCAAAATGTATACCAATAGACTCCAAATGACCTGAAACATACTCCTAACAACTTTCCTCAGGTGCGTTTTTGGCCGTGGGACTTAGTCGTTTTTCGTCCGAAACTTCTCCATTGAAATACATAGGAAAAACGGTTTTTCGCGAATATCTCCGGAACGGTACGTCGTAGAGACTCCGCGATGCTTTCCGCCAGACCTAATTTGGGGTCAAGGAACACGCCTGTCTTGGTCCCGTCTTTCTACGACCTTCTGGGGAAATTCTACAGCCAAAACAAAACTTTGACCGGCCGTAACTCCGCCCCCCGGTGGCGTAGAAAGATGCCGACACTCTCCAGTTGTAGCCACGGGCTAGACGAACACGTACATATGTGTATCTCCTCTGTGCGACCTTCCTATCCAAAGTTGTGGAGTCTCAAAGTTATCGGAGGGGGGTCCGATAAGGGATTTTCACCCTATATTCTAACCCTAACCCTAACCCTAACCCTAACCCTAACCCTAACCCTAACCCTAACCCTAACCCTAACCCTAACCCTAGGCTAGACGAACACGTACATATGTGTATCTCCTCTGTGCGACCTTCCTATCCAAAGTTGTGGAGTCTCAAAGTTATCGGAGGGGGGTCCGATAAGGGATTTTCACCCTATATTCTAACCCTAACCCTAAATCCGAAGCCTAAGCCTAAGCCTAAGCCTAAACCTAAGCCTAAGCCTAAAACTAAGCCTAAACCTAAGCCTAAACCTAAGCCTAAGCCTAACCCAAACCCAAACCCAAACCCAAACCCCAAAACACCAAATGGTAGGGGGGTACCATCCGGGGTTTTAACCCTATATCCTATAATACTAACCATAACCTTAACCCAAAAAACACCAAGTATTGGTCCGAAAAAAAAGTTCACCAAAATGTATACCAATAGACTCCAAATGACCTGAAACATACTCCTAACAACTTTCCTCAGGTGCGTTTTTGGCCGTGGGACTTAGTCGTTTTTCGTCCGAAACTTCTCCATTGAAATACATAGGAAAAACGGTTTTTCGCGAATATCTCCGGAACGGTACGTCGTAGAGACTCCGCGATGCTTTCCGCCAGACCTAATTTGGGGTCAAGGAACACGCCTGTCTTGGTCCCGTCTTTCTACGACCTTCTGGGGAAATTCTACAGCCAAAACAAAACTTTGACCGGCCGTAACTCCGCCCCCCGGTGGCGTAGAAAGATGCCGACACTCTCCAGTTGTAGCCACGGGCTAGACGAACACGTACATATGTGTATCTCCTCTGTGCGACCTTCCTATCCAAAGTTGTGGAGTCTCAAAGTTATCGGAGGGGGGTCCGATAAGGGATTTTCACCCTATATTCTAACCCTAACCCTAACCCTAACCCTAACCCTAACCCTAACCCTAACCCTAACCCTAACCCTAACCCTACGTACATATGTGTATCTCCTCTGTGCGACCTTCCTATCCAAAGTTGTGGAGTCTCAAAGTTATCGGAGGGGGGTCCGATAAGGGATTTTCACCCTATATCCTCACCCTCACCCTAAATCCGAAGCCTAAGCCTAAGCCTAAGCCTAAACCTAAGCCTAAGCCTAAGCCTAAACCTAAGCCTAAGCCTAACCCAAACCCAAACCCAAACCCAAACCCCAAAACACCAAATGGTAGGGGGGTACCATCCGGAGTTTTAACCCTATATCCTATATCCAAACCATAACCTTAACCCAAAAAACACCAAGTATTGGTTGGAAAAAAAAGTTCACCAAAAGGTATACCAATAGACTCCAAATGACCTGAAACATACTCCTAACAACTTTCCTCAGGTGCGTTTTTGGCCGTGGGACTTAGTCGTTTTTCGTCCGAAACTTCTCCATTGAAATACATAGGAAAAACGGTTTTTCGCGAATATCTCCGGAACGGTACGTCGTAGAGACTCCGCGATGCTTTCCGCCAGACCTAATTTGGGGTCAAGGAACACGCCTGTCTTGGTCCCGTCTTTCTACGACCTTCTGGGGAAATTCTACAGCCAAAACAAAACTTTGACCGGCCGTAACTCCGCCCCCCGGTGGCGTAGAAAGATGCCGACACTCTCCAGTTGTAGCCACGGGCTAGACGAACACGTACATATGTGTATCTCCTCTGTGCGACCTTCCTATCCAAAGTTGTGGAGTCTCAAAGTTATCGGAGGGGGGTCCGATAAGGGATTTTCACCCTATATTCTAACCCTAACCCTAACCCGAGCCCTCTAAACTCCGCCCCCTTAACTTAAAAGCTAGGACCCACTGAGTCACAGCTCACAACTCTGCCGACAATTGATCGCCTCAGTCCTCCAAGACTTTGACTTCAAGATTGCTCAGCACATTCTCGCTCTCTGCTCTCCGGAGCCTTTTCACCCTTTTATAAGCTCTGCTAATACAATTGATCTCTACTTATATCTTTTAATAGTTTATAAAAAATATTTTCACTAAAGGGAGTATCCTCTTAAAGGATTGTTCTTGTGTTAAGCAGATTCTGGGCCCAAGGTGCACCAATTTCGGGGCACGGCACAACTGCTAAATCCTAGCTGTGTGCATCACAGGCCTTCAGAACTGCCATCACATAACAAAATACACCCTTTGCAGCTGAAAATTCCTCTTTTTGTTTTTTCAAAGTATACAATTTATATAAATATGTTCTTTGTGATGTGATCACATTTAATAACCTTTTATATACAATTTTTCACCAAGGATAAATCCTTCACTTGGCTTGCCTTGTTAAGACCAACCTGACTGGAAAGTCGCCGGTCGGCGCTGCTAGCACACCATTGACTTTTCCACCACAGGTGTCTTTTCCTACAATCTATTTCTACTATATGATTCTCCTAAAACATATTTACAATTTATTATCAAAATATTTATCAACAATATTGGCCCTTTAAGAAAACAGTTTACCAAACAACTTTTGATTCCCTGATTAGCATGCTAATGTCGCCGGAAGTACCGGACATAATAGCAACCCATCTGTCCTCCTGAAACCTCAACCCAAGTGTTGACCATTGTCTCCCCAGTACACCAGTGAATATTTCCTCTCAATATTTTAAACAATTGTGAAACTTCTAAAGATTATTTTATTTTTACCCCTCGGGGATAGGCTCCTGTCAATACAGGTCAACGTAGCCATTTTCCAGAGTTGGCTAACTCTTTCTCCATTCGGTTTTCATAAATCTCCATTTCCACTCTTACTCACCATAAGGTATATGTTTCAAAACAATTTTTTTCACAGTTTATTCTGTTCTTAAATTGCTAATCCAAACGTTTTTAGCAATTTTTAGATATATTAGTAATTGGACAAAAGACACCACCCTGGGAGTGATCGGCCCAGGGGGACCGCTACTGTCGAGAACTGTCCGGTGCATAAAAGGTCGAAACAGTTTGATGACGCAGTAGTCGCACTGCTGACGACTGGTGTCTCTCCATTTCACGGTCTTCTAAAAAACTACCGTGACTAGACTATTTTTTAATTTTTATTTCACACTTACACACAATCAGAATCCACCACTCTCATCTCCAACGTTTTTGAAAACATTTTTAGAATCTAATACAACCTTTCTCTTTTAAAATCCTAAACTTAACCACAGATTACTAATACTTTATATAAAACTATCAGAATCCTCTTTGCTTCTGGGCCTAGCCAGGAGTCTGCCTCTGTCGTTCATTCCTCCATAATCCTTACACCACCTCATTAATATCCTCATCTCTACACACACTCACTCAGATACAACCCCCCCCCCCTTTTTTTCCTCCCCCCTCTTTCTTCTCTCCTTTCTTTCTTTTTTCTTTTTCTCTCTCATCCATCCTCCTACTCTCCTCTCTCTCGTTGTGACTTTGCTAATATTAAAAACTTATAACCATTTTTAGAACTTTGTTAACATTGAAATACACAGCACCAAGATGTCTGAATATAACACTTCAGCGGACCAAGAGTTCAGAGCTCTCATTAGACATATGTATAACTACCTTAGGGCCTGTTATCATTTGTCCTTTACTGATGCGACTCTGGACAAAAAACCACGCTCTCTCATTCGAACTACTTCAATTTTGGAAAACCAGGTTAAACCAGCCCTACCATGTAAGCCTACCAATGACCTTATTAAAGGTAACGCGCAAAACTGGCTGGGCATTAGCCTCCAAATTCTACAGAATCATTATCTGGATGTCCAAGAAAATAGTCAAATTTACATCCTGACGGCCTCCCTTGACCGATGGGAAGAAGCATGGTCTATCGCCACAAAGTGGATTAAGAAACGCTATAAAACAATTGAACAATTGACCATATTAGAAGCGGGTTCCCACATCACTGAGATAATCACCCATCATCTTAACACGAGTCTGGGGGCCCCCAGTACACGTGACGTTCTGACCACATCTTCACATTCAAAGACAGGAGCACCTGTTCCCTCATCGAAGGACATTGCCGACACGGACCCACAAGAAGGCACCAGCCACTTGTTTAACACAACTAACACACACAGACCCACAGTATCTCCCCTCCTTAACAAGGTTCAGGTCTCTCCCACTACCTCTGTTACAACCACACCACCTCCTGACAAAATGGCGTCATTACAGCCCTTGGAGTCTCCTTCGACTCTCCCCTTTGCGTTTGAAAAACAACCGTTACCTCCACGTACACCTAAACTAAAAATAACTCTCGCCTCCCCAATATCAAAACACACCACAATCTTCCAACTGCCGGACACACCCACACCACCAACTACAGTAATCCCTGAGACACAAACCCCACCCGAGGACAAGTCTGATCCCTCCCAAACTGATTCTCCCCCTTTAACCCTGGGAAGTGATTTCACTCCCCTGACGCCATTGGCCAAAACATCTACGCCCCTAACAGGCGGCACCGAGCAAACTTCACCCCTGGACCTGTCCAAGGACTCCTCTATCCTCACCACAGCAGCGGGCACGCCTTTTAATACGCCTAGGAAGGCCACACGGAAATCAAAACATTACCGCTCCTCTCCCTCTTATGTGGAATCTCCCCCTCCAAATCCTCGTAAGAAACGCCTATGTTATGAGAATTTATTTGATGTCTCATCACATAACAACACCCAAGTGACACTTCCGTCTGTTACCGTACACGCGGGCAATACGCACGGCCCCTCTCCTCAGCGATCAGCTGAGTTAAGCCTCCAGACAGAGACAGAGAGGGACGCGCGTACCCCGCACACGAAACATGACCCCGTTAGTAACACATATGCCGACAGGACGCGAAACCACTCTCCTCAACAATCGACTGAGCCAGACTTCCAGACAGAAGCAGAGAGTGACTCGCACGCCCTGTACATTAGACATGACCCCAGAGGTGACAAATATGCCAACTGGTCTCTCTCACCCTCTAGGCCTATCCAAATTTTGGGCGATTCAAATATCAGCAGACTGCCGCCATTCAATGACGCACGCATCCAGGTAGATGCTTATCATGGAGCAAAACTGGCCCATGCCACCAATATTCTGTCCAACCACACTCCCATATCCCCACAAGTATCACAAGTCATTTTAGCATTTGGCCTTAACAACAGAGAGGATACCAACCACTCCAGACTTCAAGCTCAGGTGTCAGCACTTGTACGCAAGGCCCGTCGCACATTTCCCAATGCTAGACTCCACATCCCATTGGTCAACTATAACAGGTCACTACCTGTCAGCCAAATCCAGAACATTAAACACTTGAATGGCTCTATTTTTGCAACGGGCTTGAGCATTCCTATGCTGTCACTTTTCAAATTTCACACTCAACCTGATCTCATTCACTGGACCCCTGCCACAGGACTAGAAATGTCTCTACACTGGAAGTATACTTTAAACTAAAATCGGTCGTGGAGGATAAGACTCCACATAACTCAGTCCTAAATTTATCTAAAACAACCAAACTTTCCTCAGCAGAATTATCACTACTAGACAAAGGCATGTCCTTTATACCCTATCACAAGGTTAAGAAATGGGATAATAAATTAGGTATTCATGATCTAACACGGTACCATAGAAGATTAAAATTAGCTTTCTTTTTCGAAGATGATGATAATGACGATAGTCTTGATGGGGATATACCACGGTTCACACCACCTTCACAGTGGGAACCCCGGGATTCCAAGATTCCACGTAACCTCAAAAAACTTATCACCAGGGATCTGGAAACTTTATCATCATTGATTCCTCATGATCTGGACCACAGATTCAATAATCTGACCGAATTAGAACAAAAAGCTATGCACAACTTAACTAAAAAGGATAACTTAGTCCTCAAAGTCTCGGAAAAATCAAATACAGTGGTTGTTATGGATAGAGAAGAATATGTCACAGAAGCTTTAAGACAATTGAATGACAGCAACTTTTATGTTAAACTGGAAAAGCCCATTTTCCAGGATACGGCCTTGGAATATCTGGATTTACTTCTTCAATTGAGGGACCAAGAATTTATCTCAGACAAACAACTACAATATCTCAGAGGGGCCCCAAACCCAAGAGCTAGGACTTTTTACCTCTTACCTAAAATTCATAAGGAGAAAACAAAGTGGCCTTCACCTCACATGCCCCCTGGCCGACCTATAATTTCAGACTGTTCCAGTGAAAGTTATCAGATAGCTGAATTTTTAGAATATCACCTACACCCTCTGTCTGACAAACACCCGAGTTATCTTAAAGACACTTATGATTTTATTGAAAAAGTTAAACATATCTCTCTAAACCAACACGACTGGCTTTTTACTATTGATATCGACAGCCTATACACAAACATTGAAACGGACAGGGGCCTCCTGGCTGTTAAAAAAGCCATGCAGATGACTCCCAACCCGAACCGACCGGACCAAATACTGCTTAGGCTTCTAGAATTAAGTCTCACTAGGAACGACTTTGAATTTAATGGGGATTTTTACCTACAGACTCGCGGCACAGCTATGGGTAAACGCTTTGCTCCCTCCTATGCCAACATTTATATGGCCGACTGGGAAGAATCAGTTCTGTCTAAATGCCCCTTAAAACCAAAATTTTATTTCCGTTTTTTGGATGATATTTATGGGGTCTGGCCTCATGGAAATAACACTTTCCCTGACTTCATCACAATTCTGAATAACCACCACCCTTATATTAAAGTGAAATTTGAACTCAACTACTGGAAAGTTAATTTTCTAGACACCACTACTTTTAGACAGACACTTAACCCGACCTCATCTCAACCCAGTGGTTTACATATAAAAGTTTATTTTAAACCCACTGACACACATGCTTTGTTACATAAACAAAGCTATCATCCAAAACACACGTTCCCTGCCATCATTAAAGCTCAGTTAACCAGATTCTGGAGAATCTGTTCTCAAGAAAAAGACTTTCATTCAGCAGTCAACATTTTATTTCGAGCCTTAAAATCTAGAGGCTATTCCTCACAATTTCTTAATAGAACACGCAGACAATGGCTCTATAAAAAGACTCTGTCCAATATATCAACACACAATGTTTCTGCTTCAGGAAGGAAAATTCCCTTAATTCTACCCTACTCAGCCACCAGCCAAGATTTAGCACAGAAACTGAGAGGTAACCTCAAACAGGTGTTTATCAATGAAAATCTCACACTAAGAGTCATCACAGCCTACCGCAGACAGAGAAATCTAAAGGATTTTCTCATAAAAAGCAGACTCAAGACACTAACACGTCAGACTAATGAGAAAACCTACCACAAAACCAAGAACGGAAGATTTGTAGTTAACAGAACCACACACAAGGCCTACGCGTGCCCATATATATCCCTCAATACTACCAATTGCATCTATTTAATAACTTGTCATAAATGCAAAATCCAATATGTGGGACAGACTAAAAACTCCATCCGTTCTAGGTTACATCACCACACACACAACATCAGAACCCAGAAAAAATCTGAGACACACTTAGTAAACCATTTCCTGAAACACGGGGTTTCACAACTCAGAATTCAAGGCCTGTCACATCAAGCGGAATGGACACTAGCCCAAAGACTCAAAAAGGAAAAATATTGGATTAAAAAACTATCCACGTTTTTCCCCACAGGACTGAACCAACGTCAGGAAGTTTAGTTTTTCTTAAAATATATCACTCATAAACTCTATATTTTAACTGAGATTCCTAAACCACTTCTACCTCACATATTCAACACTATATTATTTTGGTGTTCTTCCCTCTCTCTCTCTCTCTCTCTTCCCCCTTTCCATTTCCCCCCCCCCCCCCCCCGCATACACACACACACAACACACACACACACACACACACACACACACCCACATCCACACCTCTCTCCCCCTACACCGTACACCGTGCGCTCGACCATCGACCGATGCGCATAGAGTTTTTTTACGATACAGGGTGAGGCCTGGTGTTTTGACCTAAGTTAAGGTCATCTGAGGTTTGACGCTTAGACGAGCGCTCTCCTCACCATCATTTTTTCGGGTTCTTCACATTCCTCCCACAGGTTTTCTGATTTCTCATAAGAACAAATAATGTCACCAACACACTTTTCTATCCCTTTGTAGAGAATGAGATTCCTATTACGTTATATTATGTAACACACACACACACACACACACACACACATCCACATCCACACCTCTCTCCCCCACACCGTACAACCGTGCGCCCGACCCTTGACCGAGGCGCACAGAGTTTGTTTACGATGCAGGGTGGAGGCCTGGTGTTTGACCTAAGTCAAGGTCATCTGAGGTTTGACGCTTAGACGAGCGCCATCCTCATCATCATTTTTTCAAGTTCTTCACATTCCCCCCACAGGTTTTCTGTTTTTTCATAAGAACAAATAATGTTACCAACACACTTTTCTATCCCTTTATAGAGAACGTGAATCCTATTACGTTATATTATGTAATATTTTATCCACTCCTCCTAGGGACCCATAATACTCAAATGGTCGTAACAGTCTAGATGACACAACAGACGCTTGGCTGATGTTAGTTTCTGCAGTATAACACATTTCTTAGGAATTACTGTTAATGAACCCCAAATTATTAAACCTTTAATTTTTCTACATTCTTCCTCCCCACAACACATGTACTAAACCCCTGAGGCCCCTGAGGTCCCTGGTTTTGAGTTTAAAACTTAATGAATCTACCCCGAAGCTTAAAGATTATTAATCTGTGGCAATGCTTCTCCCTCGTAATGCTATACTCCTGTTGAAGTCGTTTATTCACTTCTCAGGGGGCATTGCGTTGTAAATTCCGATAACACCTAACCCTAAACCTAACCCTTCCGTTTTTATTTCTTTTAATATACCTATTCCACATACTTACCTTAACCCCTACCCATAACTTTACTCAAAACCTAACCCCTCGTTTTATTTTTCTATCTACCATCCCATTCCTTAACATAACTTCAGCCATTTCGTCCCATTTTGCTTTTGTGATATTTTTTTGTTTTTTTTCCCCTAGACCAATGTGACCGTCCCTCTTGTATCTCTCCCTCTATTTCTCTTCTCTCACCCTCGTCCTATTCTTCCTTATTATCTTTTTAGCTCTCTTTTTCTCTCATGTTTTTTCTTAATAAACTCCATCAACCAAGGTGTCATCATTGATATAAGCTTCATAAGCAAGAATACAGAGAATGAATTTCAAACTGTAACTGTTGCTCATGCACCGCAACTGGGATTTTAACCCTCTGTGAGAACTTTCCTAGTGTCATGCATTCCCTTAACACAAACCTAACCCAGCTAATGCCAGTCTATAAAATCTCTGTATATCTTAATTCAGGAACAATAAATGACATGAAAAATGAAAAATGATGAAAATAAGATTTATGAACACCTTAATTAACTGCAGGAGTGCATCTCTCCAATCTTCTCCTCTGTCTTCTCTCCTCTTCCCAAAGCTATAGCTTCGTAGACCCACTAGATGGTGCTATTTAGCCGTCTGGCAACATCACTATGGGCCCTAAACTTCCATCTCCTCTCTTCTCCCCCCTTCTCTGACCTCCTACCCCCTCTCCTTCCCCCATACCTCCTCCAAACCCCACCCACCTCATGTTTTATGTTGATTTAGGCTTCCTGGCCTCTTTTTTTACCTGTCTCACCAGAGTTTCCACTGTGGTACCCAAATGTGATTGGCTAAAAGCCTATGGTACCCAAATCTGATTGGTCAAAGACTCTCTCTGAAATGAACAATATGTTAATGAACTGCTTGACCAATCAGAATGCATTGTCTTTGACCATCCCTGATTGCCTGAGAGGGAAACCCTGTATTTTTCTTTTAAAAGTGTTTGTTACCTTTGCTTGCGAGACCTCCTGATGAAGCTGCTCAGTGAAACGCGTTGAGGTTGATCTATTTTTGCTATTTCTTATGTGTTTTTTAACGCTCCATGTCCATTTTATGACTTTCTAGTTAACCACCTAAGCCTCTTCTCTATTTTACTTATTTTTTGTATGAGGCTGTGAACTATGTTAGTCCAGCTACTTCCAAAGTCCTTAATTTTGTAGCTCTTTTTGTAAATATGTAACCCACCTGAACATTTTAGTCTATCTGGTGGTTTACTGGACTTTTTTAAATACCTCACCCACTTCCCCCCTCCTCACCTACTCTCCTTCCCTCCATTTTTAATCCTTATGATGGAGATAGTTACACCAATTTGTTTTTTTATGTTCACCCTTCTACAACCCAGAATGGGTGGTAAAATTTAAAATACACCGAAGCCTTTAGAGCTACTTTTTTCCACATTTTTTTCTACACCTTTTACCTCCCTCGCTTTTTATGGGGCCTGTGGATTATACATCTAAGCGCTTGTGAACTTCCATCACCGAGGCTTGGCGGCCTTGGAACAAAGGAGAACCTAGGCCCCTCAGCCGTCCTCCCCTCCATGTCCCCACCCGGAGCCACTGGAGTAGCTCAACATCCGATCCTGGATCCTCGAACCGCTGCTGGGCACTGGTGAAAATCCATCACTGGAGCGCCTCCCTGTGAACAGAAAGAAAGATCTACGTTCTCAAACTCCAGTACCCACCCCTCCCAACCCAAGCCCAAATCTCCCAACCTTCACCATCCCTCACCCTACGCCATCTCCTTTTCCCCAACCATCTCCACTATCCTTGTTCTACAAAAGCCGGCCAACGATGTTGCAACCAACGATCCGATCCTAAGTCAGAGCAATCGCACAGCTCCCTCCAAGCCTCCACAACATCGAAACCGAACCAAGGTATTTTCTAAAGTGAGCTCACTTTTTTCTTTTCTTTTTATCTACCCATTACTAAGGTTGACATTGACTATTTCTTTTATCTTTAAGCTTTTTTTTGAAAAATTACCTCATATAAAATTTTAAACCGTGTGCTATTTATGCTTATTTTTTTTTTCAATTTCCTGAAATTCTTAAAGGAGCCTGTACCACAGGAGGTATTCTTCATATTAAGGTTGTATTTTTTGGTTTGTTTAAACTTTTATTTGGTTTGTTATTTTTATCCCTCCGAGGCCCCCATATCCGTTACCTATTACCCTTTTGTTATTTTGTATGTCTAGCGCCCTGTCCCTAGCACTCCTCTCCACTCTCTTTCTAATCCCCCCATCACTCCTCATCAGCTATCTTTAAGCCTGCTCCATCTATTTAACTCCCTCCCATCGCCCCCTAACTGGTCACTTTAGTTATTATCTCCTTATTTTTGTTTCCGTTTGCCCCTCTGATTATCATTTTTTGGTTTTTTACTTTTCTACCCCATACCCCTATTATTAATACATTTACATTTATCACATGTGAGTTAATCACTTTGTTTTTGACCCTAGTATTTAACTTTTTACCCATTTTTCATTTAAGGCCCTCCGGATATTCTTTAGTTTTTGGATTTAAGCCCCTGTCAGTATATTCCCTTTCCGTATGTTACTCGCTTTAACATCACTGAGCTATCTCTCCCTCCCCCTCCCCACTCTATATTTACTCCCATTTTTTTCTTTTTTTTTTTTTTTCTTAATTCTTTTTTGTTTGATTCCTATATTCCCCCACTCCTATCTTCTATTAGACTCTTCTTTTAACTTGTACGAGAATTTTAGGTCCCTTTTAGAACCCCAGTTCTTTAAGGACTTTCCACTCTATTTTAGACCTCTTGAGATATTAGTAATGTAATCTCCTTCATAACAGTCCTGGGACAATTTACCTTATCTACCTGATGATATTGTATTTTGCATCCCCTAACTGATACGGACTAACACATACTCTCTTAACGCACACAAACAAACACACACACCACACACACACACCATCCACACACACCACACACACAACACACCACAACACACACACATCACACACACACACACACCACACACACACACACAACACACACACACACACAAAGCACAACACCACACCACACACACACACACACAACTCCCACAGACACACACACGCACTACAACACACACGCATACCCATCCACACGCATACAACTAACCCGCATACACAACACATACACACACATCCACACACACATCACATTGCAAATTAGCCTTGAAACTTGAAATCTTTTCATTTACCTACAATTGTCTTGGCATTTTAGCAATAAATAACAAACTGCTTGCCCTAGTCTCGAAAGCCCTGGACCGATCTTACACGCGTTATCATTTTTAGTTTTAGTCCCAGTTCACTTTCACTCTGTTTTGTTCTTTTTTTTTCCTTTGTTCTCCCCCTATGCTCAGTATGACCCGCAGTCCCCTTCGCGTATGTGGTGTGGTCTTTCCCCCAGCCCTTCAATCGCTTTGCCCCCCTTGACCCCTGAAACGGGAGCCACGGCGGGACTGTGAGGAGAGCAACACCTCCAAACCGGCCACCAATCTAAACTAAAAACTATTTCCACTTATTACATAGACGATTCATCCATTAGAAATCATCGAAAATGCCTTAAGGACAAAACACCTGTCCCGCTGGCATGGCATGGCCCAGGAAAGTGAGGCCAAACTGTGCAATTTTATTAAAACCTGCCGCCCCCAATCCACAAACGAGAGAAACCCGTAAGCGTATCACTCATTGGTTAGGATTGGAACAAAATCTAATGGCTCTGAGTGAGCATTATTAAATCAACAGGTAGCGGAGGCTGATACGCCGCGACCTCCGACACTCTTCAACCTGCCTCCCTCGAAAAAGGGCCATACGCTGGTCCTTAAGAACAGGTACGGCCGTAAGTTTCCCAGCTCTTTCGTTAGAGACGCCTCAATGAACTTTCTTTACGACACTTATCCGCTCCCCGCCGAGGTGTGTCCTCCCCACTACCCTCGGACTCGTCCTGAAAACCCTGAAACCCAACCCTGTTCCCGGTCCGTACTACTCCGTACCTACGCCTCCCCTCAACCCCCACCCCTCCACTTACCGCTCTCCTTCCTCCCTCCCCCTCCTCCACTCTCCTCCTCTTCCTCTCCCATTCCTCCCTGCCACGCTCGACACGCAGCGTGAACAAGTCCCGCATCGTACTCAGGCTGCTTCCCCTGGCGCCGTCCTCTTTTCAGGCAACGCACGTCACCCTCTGCCGCAGGCCCCACCGTGTCGTCCGACAACCCCGTTTCACTGGCCCCTGCTCGCACCCGGTTCGTGTTGCCTCCAAACCCCAAAGAGGAAACAGACACCCCCCAACAAAGAGACCCCAGGTCACCACAACAGAGGAAAACGACAATATACCTCTGAGTAACACCCCCCACGCTATACTTACCGACCGCTAGTCTAGTAGCCTCAGTCTTCTCAGACGTAAGTAGCACTCATCTCCTCTCCCAACAGTCCAACGCTACTGCGAACGACTCCACCGTAGACCCCTCGGTTTCTGTCGCATCCACTCTCCGCGATACAGACAAGAGCCGGGCCCCCCTGTACCACCTACAGCGAAAGCCCCAAGTCCTCGAAAAAAAAACGCTTACCTCCCTCCTCTCCCCCCTCCCCTCTTTGTTTACCCTCCCTCTCCCCGCCATCTCTCCCCCCATCCTCCTACCCACCCTCCTCCTCCTCCTCCCCCCCCACCCACAGCTCTTGACCCCGATGACAACCATTGGCTCGCTCGGACCGCGCATCGACCCCCTCCATTTAACAGGGAGCCAACGATTGTTGTAGTAGCTTGAAATCCACTTTACCGGTGACCCGCGTCGGTCCGCAGCCCCCTGCGGACGCTCCAACGCCGGCGCCACGCGCCGCCAACCGCTACACACGCCAACCAAGCGTACACCTAGACACCACCCAAGACACCATAACACCTTGGCGACAACACCCAACCTCAACACCCCGCTCCCCTAACCGCACCACACGCACACACCAGACACAACGAGACACGTTACACTCCGTCTCAACACTCACCGCGACGTGGCCGTACGGGCCCACAACGCACACTACCCGGTCCCTCACAGTGCGGGGTGGCGATCCAAGTCACGCTCGGCCCTATCGCCTCTCCATTACCGCCCACCCTTACGCGCT
The DNA here is from genome assembly GCF_034702125.1 of Engraulis encrasicolus. Lineage (NCBI taxonomy): Eukaryota > Metazoa > Chordata > Actinopteri > Clupeiformes > Engraulidae > Engraulis > Engraulis encrasicolus. The sequence continues at coordinate 37,341 of NW_026945531.1, read as the reverse complement.
CCCCTCCCTCCTCGCTCCTCATCTTTCCCTCCCTTCTTCCCAACCCCCCCGCGACAATGACCCCCAACCCCAACCAGACCCGGCCCCCTCCTCCTGAAACCACCCCCACCCCTTTTTAAGCCCCCCCCTTACCATTTCGGCCACTTAAATCGAGGCTTTGAGAATACTCCCGACACCTCCTACGTAGGCAACCGTTTCGAAACATCCCGAACACGAATAGAAAAAACACACGCTTGGCGCACCTAATGTAATCAACCCGTTTTTAATTCTAGGCGACTCAAATCAAAGTCGCATACCCCCGTTCCAACACTCACCGGTGCCAGGTGTAGCTACCCGGGGGGAACCCGTGCCATATCGACCCGTGAATGAACTGGCGAAAAGATTGGCCGCACCGAACCCCGCGTTAAAAAACGCGTACCATTTTGGCGGTGGGCCTCAACAACCGGGCCTAAATCCAATCTAGAAATGACTTTGAAAAAGCCCACCTTAGCCTTTTAAAAACGGCTCAGGATGCATTTCCCTCGCTAAGACACTATATCCCGTTGATAGATTTCTCTCCTCCCGCCGCTCTTAACAGAAACCCAAAAAGAATCCCTTAAGGCCTCAACGCAATTTCGTATGAGAACCGTTTGCCCGTTTTTGCCCTTTTTTTAGATGACCACTTCTATTTTAGCGTCCGAACGACGGCTATCACTGGACGCCCCATACACCGCCCTCACATGTTTGCTTCTTGCTGCAGTGTTTAAACTAACCGTGGGGCTGAGGACCGTCAGGTCGAGCCCCACAACTCTGATGAGCCAACGTCACCAACTTGTGCTCTGCATTCAGCCGATCTGACGTGCAGAGAGACCCTCCCTCTCGAGAAGTCCCAACGTTCGTCCCGACCCCACGAGAGAACTTGCGGTTTGAGCCCACGAGAGACGTCACTATATCATAGGCTCTCAAAAACCTCGACCACTTTGGACTACCGAAAAGGTTTTGGCGAACAACAACCCTTCACAGAACCTTCTAAGTGGGAACCCAAGTGCCACTCCATCTGCTCCACCGTCAGGGCCCTAGTCCGGAGGGACAGGGAGGCGTTTGAGGAACCTGTTCCGTACAGTCTGAAAAAAACATAAACATAACAAGTACATCAGAGTAAGGCGTTGAAACAGTTGGCCTGCAACCAAGAAGATCATTTTTTAAGCCCGGCCGATAAAGGCGGACAATTAGTCTACAAAATAGACAATCATTATCTGATGGTAAGGCCCACCGACACTCACTGACGGCCCCCCGATTATTATATTGGCCCCTCGTAGAACCCATGCAGGTTGAAACCACAGATAGCCCTCGTATCGTACTTAGAAGTAGACAACATGTCTCCTTCGCGGGCATCATTAGCATAAAACACGCCTCTATTTAATACATAAACGCCCCCCCGAACCTAGAATGAGACAATTTCTAACCTCCTAACCTAAAATCCACAAGTCCCCGTAGTCGGTGGACGATTCCTCATGTCCTCCCCAAGGGCAGACCCATCGTTGAGCGACTGCGGATCAGAGTCCATACAAATTGCTGAATTCATTGACTTTTTTATTAATCCCCTTTCCCATAAGCACCCCATCTATGGGAAGGACAACGTACTCCTTTGTGGAGGAGATAACCAGTATACATGGCCCACCCGTTAGTTTTTTTAAATTTACGGTGGATTTGACCGGATCCCTCTACACCAACATCGATACTGAGTTGGCCTAAAGACCCTTACAGAGTACCGTTAACATGTACCCCGCACCCCAGCAACCAAAACCGCATATCATCAGAACCTCTACCAGCACGAGACGAAAATGATTTTGAATTCATGGGCAAGTATCACTCAGTTATGCGCTGCGGCCATGGCCCGCAAGTAACTCCGCCAATCCTAACACCCGATATCTATCTGGCGAGATGGAAGAAGAAGCTTTCTCTCAATGTGTATCAAATTCCATTAGTATACCAAACGCTACCTAGATATCTGGTTTGTGCTGGACCGCACAGTGAGAAGACTTCCACGTTTTATAGACACCTAAATAGCCAGTCACCCAAAATCAAACTCAAAATACAAAACCCAAAGGAGAAATAAAATTTCTTGGATACTGTGGTATTTCAACTAACCGCCACAGGGGGCCCGCGTCGCTTGCTTGCGACGCGGTATTCTTTAAGGACTGTCAGACATGCCCTCCTACACAAACAAGCTTCCACCCACACACACTTCAGAAGGCCGTATTTAAGGCTCCTATTAATTAGATTCCATAAAGTTTGCCCTTTTCCCCTCAACAACTGAAAGCCACACGCATTTTATTTCGAGCGCTTACCCAAGGGGTTACCACCAACGCTTTTCTTCGTTCAAGTCAAGCGTGAAATGACAACAAGCTTTGCGCACGAATCCCAACGCTTACAAATACATCGCCAGGCCCACCCAACCAACTTATTGTCCCACCTCGTAATCACTAACGCCACGGCACTTTTAACGTTTTAGAAGACACCTCTTGAGAATGTTCAATGCGACGCGACAGATTTCCCGAACTGCCGAATACAGGCTTATTAAACAGGCCCTTAACCGCAACCGCCAACCTCCATGATATCTTGTACAACACGAAACTGCGTTCTCGTCCGAAATCACATGTACGTACTGACAATTGATAACACGCTGCCCAGCTTCAACACACATAAAGTACGCCTTTAACATTCCACAGTGGAAAAGGTAAGCCTGTTGTACCAGACCCTCTCCTTGAATACCTCTAATTAGTATGAGCTGCATTGAATGTCAACAATGTCGCAAGCTTTATGTGGGAGAAACTGGTAGTACGCTGCTCACTAGGGCCAAACAACATCTTAACCACAGACCTACCGGTGACGAAAGACTAGTGTCGTTATACGACCAATTCCCAGCATTACTCCTCAAACAGGTCATTTTTTCGGGCCTAGAATCTTCCCCCGTTTTGGTCTATAAAAACTAGAACCCGCAACGAGATCCTGTGATTTAAAGCCCCTCCGAACATCTGCCCCATGGGCTAAAACAACAGCCTTTGATGACGCAACGCTGACTCCCCATACTCAAAATGAGTCCACTTGCCCCCTCGTTGGACCTCGCGCTGGCACTGTTAACACACAACCTAGTTTTTTTTTATTCATTTTTTTATTTTTTTCCTTTTTTGGCTGCCCCCTGCATACACACTATACATTCCCTACAACCACTACTTTGCCTCGGTGCCCACAATGCTAGATTACACCTATCCTTGCTTACCCCTCCTTAGCATATCACCACACATACAACGTTTCCACACACACACCTCATACTATCTCGCTCCCCTTTGCTCATTCTTTTTATCTTCACCGGTCTTTCTCTCAAACACCCTAATATCCCGTCTCCACCTACCTATGTCCGACTAGATCTAACCACCTCCATTCTTATCTAAAATGTTACTTGTAACAAGTAGCTAATAGCTACCACAATGCTGCTACCTACATTATCTTGTTTCCCATAACAAATAACAACACTTTCCTCCAGACAGTCTACCGTTACCATTTCTCCTCTCACAGCTCTCTTTGTCTTCTCTCGTCTCTTTCTTTCTCTCTCGTTTTTTCTCTCTTCCTCCCCTCCCGGGGTCCCCTTCTCTCTTCTTTAACACACCCTTAAAGGATCGGCGCCAGCCCCCATTCCGAAACATATATCCAGCACTACGATTGCCATCCCGATTAAGCCCCTTGTCCTTTTATTTTACCCTCTAAGAGAAGGGGAGAAGAGAGGAAAGGAGCCACTTTTTTTTATTTGTCGTGTCTTAATGATATTGATGTCATAAATATAATTAATAATAATTATCATATTTATTTACATATTATTTTAATAAATTCTTTAATGTACTATGTGTGGGTGTCTGTGGGTGGGTTTTAAGGTTTGATTCCTATTTTGCTTTTTCTTTCGACATTTTTTCCCCAGTGTTTAAGTGGTTAGTATTTGGTTTGATTTTTTCCTTACTTAGAGTCCTTGTTCTAAAAAATTTTTTTTGCGTTTTTTTAATGTTGAGTGGTTTTCCTCAACAATATATATATATAAAAAATTATCTAACTCTATTTATTTATTTGTGGTGATTATTTATTCCTATTTATACTTATAACCAACCGCGATCCTATTCCTATGAGATGGCAATCCACAAAACAACTCCTTCAACTGGGATACCTAACTCTAAATAAAGAAAGAATGTCTCTATCATTCATTTCTTCCGTGACCTGTTTTAACCTCTTTCTTCAACTGTTTTTTCTGATAGAGAAAACAACCATATGGTAAGCTCTTTAAACATACAATACTGAACAAGGGTACTGGGGGTCTGGCAATCACATACTTACCATTTCCTGGTCATGAACTACATGACATGAGGGGCAGTTCTTTAAACAGGGGGTTTGTGTCCAAGCTCTCAGGGGTAACCAACACCTGATGTTCGACAAAACTCCTCCAAAAATTTATAAGTTTTTGCTCCCCAAAAAACAAAAAAAAAAAAAAAAAAAAAAAAAAAAAAAAAAAAAAAAAAGAAAGACATAATGACCTTTAAACCAAGGACTACCCTCTCTAACATCACTTACCTTTGTAAAAATTCGGGACATAAACAACCTGTTTACCGTACACTTTTACTCTGCCTTCGTTTAGTAACCCCCACAAGGTCAAGGGAAAATCATAACAGACATCTTTAGTAGGTCTCTTGGTTTTATAAACACAGCCGTAGCGGAGAGGACAACCTTATTTTTATCATCCGCTAGGGAACCCATCTTCGATTAACCCGAACCCTAACCCTAACCCAAAACCCTAACCCTTCCCTTTTTTATTCCTTATATACCTATTTCCACATACTTACCTTTAACCCCATACCCAAAAACTTACTCAAAACCTTACACCCCGGGTCGTTTTTATTTTCTATCGACCATCATGCCCATCCCTTAACATAAACTTTTAATCCATTTCGTCCCACTTTGGCTTTTGTTATAGTTTTTTGTTTTTTTTTCCCCTAGAGACCAATGTGACTGTCCCTCTTGTATCTCTCCCTCAATTTCTCTGTCTGCGTCCACCTCGTCCGGGTGGAAACATCCTTTTTATCCTTTTTAGCTCTCTTTTCTCATTTATTCTTTCTTCTATTAATAACGCCATCATTTATCGCTTCTGCGGCGGTGGAAAGGTGGCATTCTTTATGGATATCTTTTTTAGGGTGAGAAGCTTTATAAGCAAGAATACAGAGTAATTAATTTCAAACTGTAAACTGTTGCTACACGGCATGCACCGCAACTGGATTTTAAACCCTCTATGGGAACGTTCCCTAGTGTCATAGCATTCCCTTTACAACCACAACCTAACCCTCCAAGCGTCTCCATTCAAATTAAAGGAAAACGCTTTTTTCGCTAATATCTCCGGAACGGTACGTTCGTAGCAGACTCAGCGATGCTTTCCGCATCCATGGCAATAATTTTGGTCAAGGAACAAGTACGCCGGACTTGGGTCCCTTGAGTCTCTACGACCTTGCTTTCTAAAGTTAGGTTGTTTTTCCCCCTCCAAAAGTCTCCATTCAAATGAATGGAAAATCGCTTTTTCGAGGTCCCCCCACTTGTAAAAATTTTCTAAAACCGCAAACGGCTGGGGGCCACTGGGCCCCCCCCGATGGCCCTCCCATATTAACGTGTCCGAGGACAACTTAGAGGTCCCCACTTGTAAAAATGTACTAAACCGCAACCTTGCGGCCCCCTGGGCCCCCCCCGGGGCCTTCCCAAAAAACTCAAAAACCGACATTCAACGGTTCATAAAACTATTAATTTTGACATAATTCGGGGATGAAGAAAACGTGCCCGTCTGGGTGCCGATTCTCTACACCTTGCGTTCACCAAAAGTTTAAAGTAGAAGGAAAGTCGTCGCGCGGCTTTTCGCGGACAACCGCTCTACACATAATTCGGGGGCCGAGAAACTCGCCGTCCTGGGTCCCTAGAGTCTCTACGACCTTTCGCGTTCTGTAAACTCCTAGAAGGAAAGGTCTGTTCGCGGCGGCTTCGCGGCAAGACGCGAAAAGTCTTCGGCAGCCCTCCGATTAGGTAGCCCGCCGAATTTAGGGCGATCGCGGGGACTTCCGGTTGGCGATCTCCGCGAGTACCTTTTACACGTAGACGCCTGACCCTAGAGGCCTAAAAAGGTCAAATCTGGCCAGGAACGGCCTAGAGAGCCCGAGTATGCGGTGTCCTAGTCGTCGGGGGGAACGAGACGATCGCAAACGCATGCTCTGCGTCGCGTCTCTCTACAACGACCTCTTCCTTGAATTCTACGAATATTTTTCCTAATCCTTTTTTCAAGGCGCATAGGCCGCGAAAAGCCTTTCGGGCCGTGCCCCACGCGAAATCGGATTAGGAAAGTCGTAATCAAAGAGATTCCGGTAAAGTTCCAACGCGCTCGGGCCGACCGGACGATTCAAACCGCAATCCTATCTGTTATCTTCTTGCGGACGGACCTTTCCTTGAATTTCCTAACGAATATTTTGCTTATTTTTTTTGAAGCCTTAGGCCCGAAAAGCCTTTCGGGCCGCGGAATCGGATAGGAACGTCTTAGAAAGATTCCGTAAAGCGCCACGCGTTCGGGCGTCGCCCCGATAAAAAACCCATCCTCGTTTGTCTCTCTACGACCTTCGGTTACAGTAAGACATGGTTTCCGGAAACGCAGTTCAATTCAATGGGAAACAATTTCTTAGTTGGTCCCGAAAAAAGTTCATCCAAACCTATACCGATAGACTCCAAATGACCTGAAACGTACTCCTGACAAATTTCCTGGGGGCGTTTTTGGCTCTGGGACTTTGTCTTTTTTTCCCTCCAAAAGTCTCCATTCAAATGAATGGGAAAACGCTTTTTCGAGACTAATCGTTCCAGGAACGAGCTAGAAACCTATATGCGGTGTCCTAGCGTTCGGGGGGATGAGACGATTAAAACGCAACCTCACACGTCTCTCTCCGACCTTGCCATGAATTTCTACGAATATTTTTTGTAATTTTTCAAAGAGCTAGGCCTCAAAAGCGTTTAGGGGCGCGGTTTCGCATAGGAACGTCTTAAAAAGATTCCAAAAAGTTCCACGCGTTCGGGGTGCCGCCCCGATAAAAACCCATCCTCATTTGTGTCTCTGCGACCTTATTTACAGTAGACGGGGTTTCCGGAAACGCGTAATAATCCTCCGTTAAGGGCCGCGGTTTCGCGTAGGAACGTCCTACGGACCTCCGGGAAGTTGTTCCCGTCTCGTCTCGGTCCGGGCTAGCTGACCGTGCCGCCTTTGATCCGGTTAGGGCACGTCAAAGCGGGTTTAGGTGTAGCGTATCGGCCCCCGTAATTTTTCAGAAGGAAAAAACGAGTTCCCCTAGTCGGGGACGACGACGCGAATCCGGCGCATCCTCTCGCGGCTCTCTGCGACGTCGCCTTGAATTTATACGAATAAATTTGTTTAATTTTCAAAAACGCGAAAAGGGAAGCTTTACTGGCGACCGTTTTTGAACGCGACGTCGTAGGAAGATTCCGTCCGTTTCCACGCGTCCGCGGTTACGCGCCGCTTCAAACGGCACCGCTCGGGCGTCTCTACGACCTTCCCTCGGCGTTTGAGGCCTGATTTTTCTTTTGTTTCCAGAAGCCCATTCTGAAGACAAAAGTCATGTCCGAGTCCCTAACACCTCTTTTTTTTCACGAAAACGAAAAACCAGACCCAGCCTCGCGTTCGGGGCTTCGAGACGGTTAAAACGCATCCTCTCTCGCGGCTCTCTACGACGTTCCTGCTGCGAACTTTGGGGAATTATTTAATTATTATTTAACCCTCTGGGCGCCACAGGCGACTTTTGTCGACGAGATGCCGTATTGATTACAACGGCCGTTTTTTTCAAATAGGATATCAAATGTAGTTCAACTTCCACTCCATTGGGTGGCAGACATGTAGTACTTCAGTTCTAAACACATTGGGACGCCTTATATGGTATTTTGTTTAAGAAAACTACAAAACTACAAACCTCGGACATTGCGGAAGTAGCTTCTCCCATGTGAAACAACGCGAAAGACGGAAGCAGCCTTGTAGTGACATTACGTGGATAATTCTACTGAATAAACGACCAAATGCACTCAAATGGTAACTTGTCATGATTGTACAAATGTATTCATCATATATTTCGCCCCTAAATGAGGTAATATGCAAACAGGAGTGTATTTTCTGCCGCGTTTTTACTTCCCATGTTACTGTTGCCTGAGGAAACTATCGACAGCCTATTCGTCGATCATGGGGACTGTAACAAGAAAACCCTTCATTCATTCACTTGTAAGTACACAATAGATGTGTTCGTTTCTGCAGGAGACTTGTATATTGAGGAAGGGAAGGTTTTTTCCGATCGAGATGCGAGGTAATGTCATGCTGCTTTGTAGGCTATACTGTCGCTATGCTGGCGACGTTCATTGCAACGACAGGGGGATGATGCAACGCGTCGTAATTTGCCTATTACAGAGTCAATATTCATCATCTGGAGGGTTGACAGTGTGGTCCAGGATGTTTGTAGAAGAGCTTGTACACTAAGTAGAAAAGTAAATGAAGACAAAAGAAGTGCGCGCATAATTCCTGCCAACAGTGGGGATGGAGTGAGAGCATTCTACTCGGTGCAAAACGGGAGCTATAGTTCACGCTACTCGACACTGTTCCTGCCGACTGCAGGTCTAAATAAATAGCAATGCTATTCTAATGATATAATAATAGTAATAATTATGTCCAATTGCGACCTGACTGAGTCTATTTGCAACAAAAAAGTGTGATAACCAGCTGGGGTTTGGTGCATCAGAAAGACATGGGCGATATAGGCTAGGTAACCAACCCCCCCCCCCCCCCCCACACACCCACACAGACACACACTTTCCTTATATCACTCATTTGTATATCAGTAAATGTAACACTGGGGTTTGAATAGATATTGTGCACAAGTTTTAGACATGTAGCCCATACCCAGAGTCCTTCAGGGTGTACGCTGACAGGCCTACTGTAGGCTACTGTAGGCCTGCTGTACTTGGTTCAAAGACACACAAATGGACAAAATGCACATAATACCCCTAGTGTGGATAGAATCTGTATGCTGGGCATTGCTGTGAAGGGTGTCCATGCACTAAAAAATAACTTGTCACCTTCATAGACCAGTCCCTACAGGCAAAAACGGCAAACCGTCCATTCACTTGTGTTTGTCACTATGCTACATTGTTGCACTATATTAGTTACAAATTACACTTTTAGTGTACAATTTATTGCTTTCTAGACCAAAATGTATTCACAGAACATAATAGTGAAGGTGTCTGGGGAAGTTTTATAAATTAAATTAGATAAATTAAAAATATTTTGAAAATATGCAAAAATATCCAATAACTCATTATAAATTCAAAATGGCCGACACCATATGACGTCATAATATGCAAATTAGATGGGATAATTTACTCCCAAAATAAACTTTGGGTCATCCTCAATATTTGTCTCATTAATTGTCAGGCTCTATCTATTACCCATGTTAAGCCACAGCTATAACATGTCAAAATCATCAGTTTTGGGCAAAAACCTGTGGCGCCGAGAGGGTTAAATCGGGTGCGTTTCGGGCCGCCATTTTGGATGGGAAGGTCGTAGAAAGACGGCGGGAGCGCCGACGCGCTCGGGGCAAAGAGACGATTCCAACGCATCCTCTCGCTTCTCTCTACGACCTTTCCTCGAGATTTTCCATTTTTTCTAGAGTTTTCAAACCGGCCTAGTAATTTCCCTGGCAGAATTCACTGCCTCCGTTTCAGATTTTTAGCCCTTTTTTGAGATATCTTTTGAAGGGAACGTCGTAGAGCGACGCGGGATATCAAAAAAACGTTCGGGGGACCGTCCGATTCCGACGGCGCCTCCCGTGTCTTTCTACGACATTCCCTCGCCGTTTAATCGCCGTTTTTTGATCTCCCTGCCCCCGATCGATTAAGCGTTTTTGCCGGGCCGCCGTTTCGCGTAGGAACGTCCTAGAGACCTCGGGGAAGCGTTTCCCGTTTCGTCTCGGTCGGGGCTGTCTACGCGTGCCGCGTTTGATCCGATTAGGGCCCGTCAAAGGGGCGTAACGCCACGTGACCCCCCGGCCAATCGGGCGACGGAACTTTTCGGAGGGAAACGACGAGTTCCCCCGGTCGGGGACGACGAGACGAATCAAACGCACCCGCTCGCGGCTCTGGAAAAAATTATTTGCGACTTTTACAAAGGGTTTTGTTTCCTTTTCAAAAAACGCGAAAAGGGAAGCTTTACCGGCCGCCATTTTGGAACGCGACGTCGTAGAAAGATTCCGTCGGTATCTACGCGTCCGTCGTTCCGCCCCGCTTCAAACGGCACCGCGCGGGACTCTCTGCTACCTTCCCCCGACGTTTAAATAAGGAAAAAGCTTCAACTTTCTTCGATCCAAAAGTCATTTCTCAGTCCCCTAACTCTATCTTTGACCTTTCCCCGATGGCAGACGTAGGCCCAGACTCCCTTTCTGGAAAGCTGGGGAAGTTGGGATTTAGGTTTTGGAAAGTTTTCGAAGACAAGTCCCCAGGCCGTAGCCCTTCCCCCACCGGACTCGGTTTCCGGAACGTAGGTCCCCACTTGTAAAAATTTTCTAAACGCAACCTTGGGCCCCCTGGGCCCCCCCCCCCGGGGCCTCCCCACGGGCCCCGATTCCAAAAACTCAAACCGACTCAAACGTCATAAAACTATTAATTTGACATAATTTGGGGATGAGAAACGTGCCCGTCTGGGTGCCGATTCTCTACGACCTTGCGTTCAAAAGTTAGTAGAAGGAAAGTTCGCTCGGCTTCGCGGACGACGCGTAAACCTAATTTGGGGGCGAGAAACGTGCCCGTCTGGGTCCCGAGTCTCTACGACCTTGAGTTCAAAAACTCCTAGAAGGAAAGGTCGCGCGGATTCGCGGACGACGCAAAAAGTTTCGAATCAGGTAGCCCGCCGAATTTGGAGTCGCGGGGACTTCCGGTTGCGATTCCGCGAGTCCTTTTACACTTGCGACTGACCCGGAGGCCTAAAAGGTCAAATCTGGCCAGGAACGGGCTAGAGACCTATATGAGGTGTCCTAGCGTTCGGGGGGACGAGACGATCGCAACGCATGCTCGCACGTCTCTCTACGACCTTTCCTTGAATTTCTACGAATATTTTTCCTATTTTTTCAAGCTCTAGGCCCGAAAAGCCTTTCGGGCCGTGGAATCGGATAGGAACGTCGTAGAAAGATTCCGTAAAGTTCCACGCGCTCGGGCCGACGAGACGATTCAAACGCATCCTCGCGGATCTCTCTACGACCTTTACTTGATTTTTTACGAATATTTTGCTTATTTTTTGAAGCCGTAGGCCCGAAAAGCCTTTCGGGCCGCGGAATCGGATAGGAACGTCGTAGAAAGATTCCGTTAAGTTCCACGCGCTCGGGCTGATGAGACGATTCAAACGAAACATCATGGCTCTCAAAGACCTTTCCCCGCAAAGTTTGTTTTTTTGGGTTCTAAAGCAAAAATTAAGTCGACAAAAAAATTTGGGCCCAAATCCGGAAACCAGATCTGGGGGGACCCAGGGGGCCCCCCGTGCGTTTAGAAAAAAATTTCATGTGGGGACTTGGATTCCGGAAACTGAGTCCGGGGGGGGCCCCGGGGGGGCCCCAGGGGGCCCCCCGTGCGTTTAGAAAATTTTTCATGTGGGGACTTAGATTCCGGAAACTGAGTCCGGGGGGGGCCCTAGGGGGCCAGGGGACCCCCATTGTGTGTTTAGAAGTTTTTACAAGTGGGGACTTACATTCCGGAAACCATGTCTGGGGGAGGGGGGCGGGGGGCCAGGGTGTTTCCAGGGCCAGGGTGGAGCGACAGCGCCCCCCAGAGGCCGATTCACTGACTATGCTAAGCTACATTTGGGATACAGTGTCCGGAAACACGTTTCCGGAATCCAGCTTCCAGCTTCCATCTTTCAATTCTAATGAATGGATGTTGTCCACCGCAGGACAAAAGCCCCATCCGAGGACGGATTCCAATTCTAACCCATTCATTTGTTTCCGGAAACCCCATCTCAGCCCTAAGTTTTAGGCGAAGACAAAGCAAGGCTGCATTGGCCGGGAATCGAACCCGGACCTCCCGCGTGGCAGGCGAGAATCCTACCATTGGACCACCAATGCTCTACGAGGGTGCTGATTGCAGGTCCTGCTTTCTCCTTTTGGTGGGCAGGGAATAAGTGCCTCACAGATAAGTCGCCACATCGATCGCAGAAGAGGACATGAGGTTCCACCGAGACTTGAACTCGGATCACTGGATTCAAAGTCCAGAGTGCTGACCATTACACCATGGAACCTGCACTGTGAGAAGGTTGGTTAGTCTAAAACGCAGTGTTTCACTTTCCTGAGAGCAAGGTGGTAAGATCACTACTTTGTCTCTCTTCTTTTCCACGCAGCTAGTCAGGGACAGTTTTTCGACAAGTCCTCTATGCTTAGGGTTTTTTTCAGTGAGTGTCCCCTTCATGACTACATTTTCCGGATGTTTTAGGCGAAGACCAAGCAATTCTGCATTGGCCGGGAATCGAACCCGGACCTCCCGCGTGGCAGGCGAGAATCCTACCATTGGACCACCAATGCTCTACGAGGGCCCTGATTGCAGGTCCTGCTTTCTCCTTTTTGTGGCCAGGGAATTTGTGACTTACAGAAAAGTCTCCACATCGATCGCAGATGAATACATGAGGATCCACGAGACTTGAACTCAGATCACTGGATTCAAACTCCAGAGTGCTGACCATTACATCCTGGAACCTGCACTGTGAGAAGGTGGATTAGTTGAAAACGCTGTGTCTCACTTTCCTGAGAGAAAGGTGGTAAGACGAGGACTTTGTCTCTCTACTTTCCCACATAGCTGGTCAGGGACAGTTTTCGACGAGTCATCTGTGCTTAGGTTTTTATCAGTGAGTGTGCCGTTTATGGCCAATCACATTTGGGGAAGTTTTAGGCCAAGACGAAGCAAGGCTGCATTGGCCGGGAATCGAACCCGGACCTCCCGCGTGGCAGGCGAGAATCCTACCATTGGACCACCAATGCTCTGCCAGGGCCCTGACTGCAGGTCCTGCTTTCTCCTTTTTGTGGCCAGGGAATATGTGACTTACAGAAAAGTCTCCACATCGATCGGAGAACAAGATATGAGGTTCCACCGAGACTTGAACTCGGATCACTGGATTCAAAGTCCAGAGTGCTGACCATTACACCATGGAACCTGTACTGTGAGAAGGTGAATTCGTAAAAAAAAAAGAAGTGTCTCACTTTCCTTAGAGGAAGCTGGTAAGACCAGGACTTTGTCTCTACTTTTCCACACAGCTGGTCATGGACAGTTTTCAACAAGTCCTCTCTGCTTAGGGTTTTTATTCAGTGAGTGTCCCCTTTATGACCACATTTTGTTCAAGTTTTAGGCGAAGACAAAGCAAGGCTGCATTGGCCGGGAATCGAACCCGGACCTCCCGCGTGGCAGGCGAGAATCCTACCATTGGACCACCAATGCTCTACGAGGGTGCTGATTGCAGGTCCTGCTTTCTCCTTTTGGTGGGCAGGGAATAAGTGCCTCACAGATAAGTCGCCACATCGATCGCAGAAGAGGACATGAGGTTCCACCGAGACTTGAACTCGGATCACTGGATTCAAAGTCCAGAGTGCTGACCATTACACCATGGAACCTGCACTGTGAGAAGGTTGGTTAGTCTAAAACGCAGTGTTTCACTTTCCTGAGAGCAAGGTGGTAAGATCACTACTTTGTCTCTCTTCTTTTCCACGCAGCTAGTCAGGGACAGTTTTTCGACAAGTCCTCTATGCTTAGGGTTTTTTTCAGTGAGTGTCCCCTTCATGACTACATTTTCCGGATGTTTTAGGCGAAGACCAAGCAATTCTGCATTGGCCGGGAATCGAACCCGGACCTCCCGCGTGGCAGGCGAGAATCCTACCATTGGACCACCAATGCTCTACGAGGGCCCTGATTGCAGGTCCTGCTTTCTCCTTTTTGTGGCCAGGGAATTTGTGACTTACAGAAAAGTCTCCACATCGATCGCAGATGAATACATGAGGATCCACGAGACTTGAACTCTGATCACTGGATTCAAACTCCAGAGTGCTGACCATTACATCCTGGAACCTGCACTGTGAGAAGGTGGATTAGTTGAAAACGCTGTGTCTCACTTTCCTGAGAGAAATGTGGTAAGACGAGGACTTTGTCTCTCTACTTTCCCACATAGCTGGTCAGGGACAGTTTTCGACGAGTCATCTGTGCTTAGGTTTTTATCAGTGAGTGTGCCCTTTATGGCCAACCACATTTTGTGGAAGTTTTAGGCCAAGACGAAGCAAGGCTGCATTGGCCGGGAATCGAACCCGGACCTCCCGCGTGGCAGGCGAGAATCCTACCATTGGACCACCAATGCTCTGCCAGGGCCCTGACTGCAGGTCCTGCTTTCTCCTTTTTGTGGCCAGGGAATATGTGACTTACAGAAAAGTCTCCACATCGATCGGAGAACAAGATATGAGGTTCCACCGAGACTTGAACTCGGATCACTGGATTCAAAGTCCAGAGTGCTGACCATTACACCATGGAACCTGTACTGTGAGAAGGTGAATTCGTAAAAAAAAAAGAAGTGTCTCACTTTCCTTAGAGGAAGCTGGTAAGACCAGCACTTTGTCTCTCTACTTTTCCACACAGCTGGTCATGGACAGTTTTCAACAAGTCCCCTGTGCTTAGGGTTTTTATTCAGTGAGTGTCCCCTTTATGACCACATTTTGTTCAAGTTTTAGGCGAAGACAAAGCAAGGCTGCATTGGCCGGGAATCGAACCCGGACCTCCCGCGTGGCAGGCGAGAATCCTACCATTGGACCACCAATGCTCTACGAGGGCCCCCGATTGAAGGTCCTGCTTTCTCCTTTTTGTGGGCAGGGAATAAGTGACTCACAGACAAGTCGCCACATCGATCGCAGAAGAGGACATGAGGTTCCACCGAGACTTGAACTCGGATCACTGGATTCAAAGTCCAGAGTGCTGACCATTACACCATGGAACCTGCACTGTGAGAAGGTTGGTTAGTCTAAAATGCCGTGTTTCACTTTCCTGAGAGCAAGGTGGTAAGATCAGGACTTTGTCTCTCTACTTTTCCACACAGCTAGTCAGGGACAGTTTTCGACAAGTCCTCTATGCTTAGGGTTTTTTTCAGTGAGTGTCCCCTTCATGACTACATTTTGTGGATGTTTTAGGCGAAGACCAAGCGATTCTGCATTGGCCGGGAATCGAACCCGGACCTCCCGCGTGGCAGGCGAGAATCCTACCATTGGACCACCAATGCTCTACGAGGGCCCTGATTGCAGGTCCTGCTTTCTCCTTTTTGTGGCCAGGGAATTTGTGACTTACAGAAAAGTCTCCACATCGATCGCAGATGAATACATGGGGATCCACGAGACTTGAACTCGGATCACTGGATTCAAACTCCAGAGTGCTGACCATTACATCCTGGAACCTGCACTGTGAGAAGGTGGATTAGTTGAAAACGCTGTGTCTCACTTTCCTGAGAGAAAGGTGGTAAGACGAGGACTTTGTCTCTCTACTTTCCCACATAGCTGGTCAGGGACAGTTTTCGACGAGTCATCTGTGCTTAGGTTTTTATCAGTGAATGTGCCCTTTATGGCCAACCACATTTTGTGGAAGTTTTAGGCCAAGACGAAGCAAGGCTGCATTGGCCGGGAATCGAACCCGGACCTCCCGCGTGGCAGGCGAGAATCCTACCATTGGACCACCAATGCTCTGCCAGGGCCCTGACTGCAGGTCCTGCTTTCTCCTTTTTGTGGCCAGGGAATATGTGACTTACAGAAAAGTCTCCACATCGATCGGAGAACAAGATATGAGGTTCCACCGAGACTTGAACTCGGATCACTGGATTCAAAGTCCAGAGTGCTGACCATTACACCATGGAACCTGTACTGTGAGAAGGTGAATTCGTAAAAAAAAAAGAAGTGTCTCACTTTCCTTAGAGGAAGCTGGTAAGACCAGGACTTTGTCTCTCCTACTTTTCCACACAGCTGGTCATGGACAGTTTTCAACAAGTCCTCTCTGCTTAGGGTTTTTATTCAGTGAGTGTCCCCTTTATGACCACATTTTGTTCAAGTTTTAGGCGAAGACAAAGCAAGGCTGCATTGGCCGGGAATCGAACCCGGACCTCCCGCGTGGCAGGCGAGAATCCTACCATTGGACCACCAATGCTCTACGAGGGTGCTGATTGCAGGTCCTGCTTTCTCCTTTTGGTGGGCAGGGAATAAGTGACTCACAGACAAGTCGCCACATCGATCGCAGAAGAGGACATGAGGTTCCACCGAGACTTGAACTCGGATCACTGGATTCAAAGTCCAGAGTGCTGACCATTACACCATGGAACCTGCACTGTGAGAAGGTTGGTTAGTCTAAAACGCAGTGTTTCACTTTCCTGAGAGCAAGGTGGTAAGATCACTACTTTGTCTCTCTTCTTTTCCACGCAGCTAGTCAGGGACAGTTTTTCGACAAGTCCTCTATGCTTAGGGTTTTTTTCAGTGAGTGTCCCCTTCATGACTACATTTTCCGGATGTTTTAGGCGAAGACCAAGCAATTCTGCATTGGCCGGGAATCGAACCCGGACCTCCCGCGTGGCAGGCGAGAATCCTACCATTGGACCACCAATGCTCTACGAGGGCCCTGATTGCAGGTCCTGCTTTCTCCTTTTTGTGGCCAGGGAATTTGTGACTTACAGAAAAGTCTCCACATCGATCGCAGATGAATACATGAGGATCCACGAGACTTGAACCGTGATCACTGGATTCAAACTCCAGAGTGCTGACCATTACATCCTGGAACCTGCACTGTGAGAAGGTGGATTAGTTGAAAACGCTGTGTCTCACTTTCCTGAGAGAAAGGTGGTAAGACGAGGACTTTGTCTCTCTACTTTCCCACATAGCTGGTCAGGGACAGTTTTCGACGAGTCATCTGTGCTTAGGTTTTTATCAGTGACTGTGCCCTTTATGACCAACCACATTTCGTGGAAGTTTTAGGCCAAGACGAAGCAAGGCTGCATTGGCCGGGAATCGAACCCGGACCTCCCGCGTGGCAGGCGAGAATCCTACCATTGGACCACCAATGCTCTGCCAGGGCCCTGACTGCAGGTCCTGCTTTCTCCTTTTTGTGGCCAGGGAATATGTGACTTACAGAAAAGTCTCCACATCGATCGGAGAACAAGATATGAGGTTCCACCGAGACTTGAACTCGGATCACTGGATTCAAAGTCCAGAGTGCTGACCATTACACCATGGAACCTGTACTGTGAGAAGGTGAATTCGTAAAAAAAAAAGAAGTGTCTCACTTTCCTTAGAGGAAGCTGGTAAGACCAGGACTTTGTCTCTACTTTTCCACACAGCTGGTCATGGACAGTTTTCAACAAGTCCTCTCTGCTTAGGGTTTTTATTCAGTGAGTGTCCCCTTTATGACCACATTTTGTTCAAGTTTTAGGCGAAGACAAAGCAAGGCTGCATTGGCCGGGAATCGAACCCGGACCTCCCGCGTGGCAGGCGAGAATCCTACCATTGGACCACCAATGCTCTACGAGGGTGCTGATTGCAGGTCCTGCTTTCTCCTTTTGGTGGGCAGGGAATAAGTGCCTCACAGATAAGTCGCCACATCGATCGCAGAAGAGGACATGAGGTTCCACCGAGACTTGAACTCGGATCACTGGATTCAAAGTCCAGAGTGCTGACCATTACACCATGGAACCTGCACTGTGAGAAGGTTGGTTAGTCTAAAACGCAGTGTTTCACTTTCCTGAGAGCAAGGTGGTAAGATCACTACTTTGTCTCTCTTCTTTTCCACGCAGCTAGTCAGGGACAGTTTTTCGACAAGTCCTCTATGCTTAGGGTTTTTTTTTCAGTGAGTGTCCCCTTCATGACTACATTTTCCGGATGTTTTAGGCGAAGACCAAGCAATTCTGCATTGGCCGGGAATCGAACCCGGACCTCCCGCGTGGCAGGCGAGAATCCTACCATTGGACCACCAATGCTCTACGAGGGCCCTGATTGCAGGTCCTGCTTTCTCCTTTTTGTGGCCAGGGAATTTGTGACTTACAGAAAAGTCTCCACATCGATCGCAGATGAATACATGAGGATCCACGAGACTTGAACTCGGATCACTGGATTCAAACTCCAGAGTGCTGACCATTACATCCTGGAACCTGCACTGTGAGAAGGTGGATTAGTTGAAAACGCTGTGTCTCACTTTCCTGAGAGAAAGGTGGTAAGACGAGGACTTTGTCTCTCTACTTTCCCACATAGCTGGTCAGGGACAGTTTTCGACGAGTCATCTGTGCTTAGGTTTTTATCAGTGAGTGTGCCCTTTATGACCAACCACATTTTGTGGAAGTTTTAGGCCAAGACGAAGCAAGGCTGCATTGGCCGGGAATCGAACCCGGACCTCCCGCGTGGCAGGCGAGAATCCTACCATTGGACCACCAATGCTCTGCCAGGGCCCTGACTGCAGGTCCTGCTTTCTCCTTTTTGTGGCCAGGGAATATGTGACTTACAGAAAAGTCTCCACATCGATCGGAGAACAAGATATGAGGTTCCACCGAGACTTGAACTCGGATCACTGGATTCAAAGTCCAGAGTGCTGACCATTACACCATGGAACCTGTACTGTGAGAAGGTGAATTCGTAAAAAAAAAGAAGTGTCTCACTTTCCTTAGAGGAAGCTGGTAAGACCAGGACTTTGTCTCTACTTTTCCACACAGCTGGTCATGGACAGTTTTCAACAAGTCCTCTCTGCTTAGGGTTTTTATTCAGTGAGTGTCCCCTTTATGACCACATTTTGTTCAAGTTTTAGGCGAAGACAAAGCAAGGCTGCATTGGCCGGGAATCGAACCCGGACCTCCCGCGTGGCAGGCGAGAATCCTACCATTGGACCACCAATGCTCTACGAGGGTGCTGATTGCAGGTCCTGCTTTCTCCTTTTGGTGGGCAGGGAATAAGTGCCTCACAGATAAGTCGCCACATCGATCGCAGAAGAGGACATGAGGTTCCACCGAGACTTGAACTCGGATCACTGGATTCAAAGTCCAGAGTGCTGACCATTACACCATGGAACCTGCACTGTGAGAAGGTTGGTTAGTCTAAAACGCAGTGTTTCACTTTCCTGAGAGCAAGGTGGTAAGATCACTACTTTGTCTCTCTTCTTTTCCACGCAGCTAGTCAGGGACAGTTTTTCGACAAGTCCTCTATGCTTAGGGTTTTTTTTTCAGTGAGTGTCCCCTTCATGACTACATTTTCCGGATGTTTTAGGCGAAGACCAAGCAATTCTGCATTGGCCGGGAATCGAACCCGGACCTCCCGCGTGGCAGGCGAGAATCCTACCATTGGACCACCAATGCTCTACGAGGGCCCTGATTGCAGGTCCTGCTTTCTCCTTTTTGTGGCCAGGGAATTTGTGACTTACAGAAAAGTCTCCACATCGATCGCAGATGAATACATGAGGATCCACGAGACTTGAACTCGGATCACTGGATTCAAACTCCAGAGTGCTGACCATTACATCCTGGAACCTGCACTGTGAGAAGGTGGATTAGTTGAAAACGCTGTGTCTCACTTTCCTGAGAGAAAGGTGGTAAGACGAGGACTTTGTCTCTCTACTTTCCCACATAGCTGGTCAGGGACAGTTTTCGACGAGTCATCTGTGCTTAGGTTTTTATCAGTGAGTGTGCCCTTTATGACCAACCACATTTTGTGGAAGTTTTAGGCCAAGACGAAGCAAGGCTGCATTGGCCGGGAATCGAACCCGGACCTCCCGCGTGGCAGGCGAGAATCCTACCATTGGACCACCAATGCTCTACCAGGGCCCTGACTGCAGGTCCTGCTTTCTCCTTTTTGTGGCCAGGGAATATGTGACTTACAGAAAAGTCTCCACATCGATCGCAGAAGAGGACATGAGGTTCCACCGAGACTTGAACTCGGATCACTGGATTCAAAGTCCAGAGTGCTGACCATTACACCATGGAACCTGCACTGTGAGAAGGTTGGTTAGTCTAAAATGCCGTGTCTCACTTTCCTTAGAGGAAGCTGGTAAGACCAGGACTTTGTCTCTCTTCTTTTCCACGCAGCTAGTCAGGGACAGTTTTTCGACAAGTCCTCTATGCTTAGGGTTTTTTTTTTCAGTGAGTGTCCCCTTTATGACCACATTTTGTTCAAGGTTTAGGCGAAGACAAAGCAAGGCTGCATTGGCCGGGGAATCGAAACCTCCCGCGTGGCAGGCGAGAATCCTACATTGGACCCGCAGGGCCCTGATTGCAGGTCACTGCTTTCTCCTTTTTGTGGCTGTGATTAAGAGTCTCCACATCGATCGCAGATGAATACATGAGGATCCACGAGACTTGAACCGGATCACGATTCAAACTCCAGAGTGCTGACCATCCTGGAACATGCACTTTGAGAAGGTGGATTAGTTGAAAACGCTGTGTCTCACTTTCCTGAGAGAAAGGTGGTAAGACGAGGACTTTGTCTCTCTACTTTTCCACGCAGCTAGTCAGGGACAGTTTTTCGACAAGTCATCTGTGCTTAGTTTTTTATCAGTGAGTGTGCCCTTTATGGCCAACCACATTTCGTGGAAGTTTTTAGGCGGACGAAGCAAGGCTGCATTGGCCAGGGAATCGAACCCGGACCTGTGGCAGGCCGAGAATCCTACCATGGACCACTCAATGCTCTGCCAAGCAGGTCCTGCTTTCTCCTTTTTGTGGCCAGGGAATATGTGACTTACAGAAAAGTCTCCACATCGATCGGAGAAGAAGACATGAGGTTCCACCGAGACTTGAACTCGGATCACTGGATTCAAAGTCCAGAGTGCTGACCATTACACCATGGAACCTGTACTGTGAGAAGGTGAATTCGTAAAAAAAAAAGAAGTGTCTCACTTTCCTTAGAGGAAGCTGGTAAGACCAGGACTTTGTCTCTCTACTTTTCCACACAGCTGGTCATGGACAGTTTTCAACAAGTCCTCTCTGCTTAGGGTTTTTATTCAGTGAGTGTCCCCTTTATGACCACATTTTGTTCAAGTTTTAGGCGAAGACAAAGCAAGGCTGCATTGGCCGGGAATCGAACCCGGACCTCCCGCGTGGCAGGCGAGAATCCTACCATTGGACCACCAATGCTCTACGAGGGTGCTGATTGCAGGTCCTGCTTTCTCCTTTTGGTGGGCAGGGAATAAGTGCCTCACAGATAAGTCGCCACATCGATCGCAGAAGAGGACATGAGGTTCCACCGAGACTTGAACTCGGATCACTGGATTCAAAGTCCAGAGTGCTGACCATTACACCATGGAACCTGCACTGTGAGAAGGTTGGTTAGTCTAAAACGCAGTGTTTCACTTTCCTGAGAGCAAGGTGGTAAGATCACTACTTTGTCTCTCTTCTTTTCCACGCAGCTAGTCAGGGACAGTTTTTCGACAAGTCCTCTATGCTTAGGTTTTTATCAGTGAGTGTGCCCTTTATGGCCAACCACATTTTCCGGATGTTTTAGGCGAAGACCAAGCAATTCTGCATTGGCCGGGAATCGAACCCGGACCTCCCGCGTGGCAGGCGAGAATCCTACCATTGGACCACCAATGCTCTACGAGGGCCCTGATTGCAGGTCCTGCTTTCTCCTTTTTGTGGCCAGGGAATTTGTGACTTACAGAAAAGTCTCCACATCGATCGCAGATGAATACATGAGGATCCACGAGACTTGAACTCGGATCACTGGATTCAAACTCCAGAGTGCTGACCATTACATCCTGGAACCTGCACTGTGAGAAGGTGGATTAGTTGAAAACGCTGTGTCTCACTTTCCTGAGAGAAAGGTGGTAAGACGAGGACTTTGTCTCTCTACTTTCCCACATAGCTGGTCAGGGACAGTTTTCGACGAGTCATCTGTGCTTAGGTTTTTATCAGTGAGTGTGCCCTTTATGACCAACCACATTTTGTGGAAGTTTTAGGCCAAGACGAAGCAAGGCTGCATTGGCCGGGAATCGAACCCGGACCTCCCGCGTGGCAGGCGAGAATCCTACCATTGGACCACCAATGCTCTGCCAGGGCCCTGACTGCAGGTCCTGCTTTCTCCTTTTTGTGGCCAGGGAATATGTGACTTACAGAAAAGTCTCCACATCGATCGGAGAACAAGATATGAGGTTCCACCGAGACTTGAACTCGGATCACTGGATTCAAAGTCCAGAGTGCTGACCATTACACCATGGAACCTGCACTGTGAGAAGGTTGGTTAGTCTAAAATGCCGTGTTTCACTTTCCTGAGAGCAAGGTGGTAAGATCAGGACTTTGTCTCTCTACTTTTCCACACAGCTAGTCAGGGACAGTTTTCGACAAGTCCTCTATGCTTAGGGTTTTTTTCAGTGAGTGTCCCCTTCATGACTACATTTTGTGGATGTTTTAGGCGAAGACCAAGCGATTCTGCATTGGCCGGGAATCGAACCCGGACCTCCCGCGTGGCAGGCGAGAATCCTACCATTGGACCACCAATGCTCTACGAGGGCCCTGATTGCAGGTCCTGCTTTCTCCTTTTTGTGGCCAGGGAATTTGTGACTTACAGAAAAGTCTCCACATCGATCGCAGATGAATACATGGGGATCCACGAGACTTGAACTCGGATCACTGGATTCAAACTCCAGAGTGCTGACCATTACATCCTGGAACCTGCACTTTGAGAAGGTGGATTAGTTGAAAACGCTGTGTCTCACTTTCCTGAGAGAAAGGTGGTAAGACGAGGACTTTGTCTCTCTACTTTCCCACATGGCTGGTCAGGGACAGTTTTCGACAAGTCATCTGTGCTTAGGTTTTTATCAGTGAGTGTGTGCCCTTTATGGCCAACCACATTTTGTGGAAGTTTTAGGCCAAGACGAAGCAAGGCTGCATTGGCCGGGAATCGAACCCGGACCTCCCGCGTGGCAGGCGAGAATCCTACCATTGGACCACCAATGCTCTGCCAGGGCCCTGACTGCAGGTCCTGCTTTCTCCTTTTTGTGGCCAGGGAATATGTGACTTACAGAAAAGTCTCCACATCGATCGGAGAACAAGATATGAGGTTCCACCGAGACTTGAACTCGGATCACTGGATTCAAAGTCCAGAGTGCTGACCATTACACCATGGAACCTGTACTGTGAGAAGGTGAATTCGTAAAAAAAAAAGAAGTGTCTCACTTTCCTTAGAGGAAGCTGGTAAGACCAGGACTTTGTCTCTACTTTTCCACACAGCTGGTCATGGACAGTTTTCAACAAGTCCTCTCTGCTTAGGGTTTTTATTCAGTGAGTGTCCCCTTTATGACCACATTTTGTTCAAGTTTTAGGCGAAGACAAAGCAAGGCTGCATTGGCCGGGAATCGAACCCGGACCTCCCGCGTGGCAGGCGAGAATCCTACCATTGGACCACCAATGCTCTACGAGGGTGCTGATTGCAGGTCCTGCTTTCTCCTTTTGGTGGGCAGGGAATAAGTGCCTCACAGATAAGTCGCCACATCGATCGCAGAAGAGGACATGAGGTTCCACCGAGACTTGAACTCGGATCACTGGATTCAAAGTCCAGAGTGCTGACCATTACACCATGGAACCTGCACTGTGAGAAGGTTGGTTAGTCTAAAACGCAGTGTTTCACTTTCCTGAGAGCAAGGTGGTAAGATCGCTACTTTGTCTCTCTTCTTTTCCACGCAGCTAGTCAGGGACAGTTTTTCGACAAGTCCTCTATGCTTAGGGTTTTTTTTTCAGTGAGTGTCCCCTTCATGACTACATTTTCCGGATGTTTTAGGCGAAGACCAAGCAATTCTGCATTGGCCGGGAATCGAACCCGGACCTCCCGCGTGGCAGGCGAGAATCCTACCATTGGACCACCAATGCTCTACGAGGGCCCTGATTGCAGGTCCTGCTTTCTCCTTTTTGTGGCCAGGGAATTTGTGACTTACAGAAAAGTCTCCACATCGATCGCAGATGAATACATGAGGATCCACGAGACTTGAACTCGGATCACTGGATTCAAACTCCAGAGTGCTGACCATTACACCATGGAACCTGCACTGTGAGAAGGTTGGTTAGTCTAAAACGCAGTGTTTCACTTTCCTGAGAGCAAGGTGGTAAGATCACTACTTTGTCTCTCTTCTTTTCCACGCAGCTAGTCAGGGACAGTTTTTCGACAAGTCCTCTATGCTTAGGGTTTTTTTTTCAGTGAGTGTCCCCTTCATGACTACATTTTCCGGATGTTTTAGGCGAAGACCAAGCAATTCTGCATTGGCCGGGAATCGAACCCGGACCTCCCGCGTGGCAGGCGAGAATCCTACCATTGGACCACCAATGCTCTACGAGGGCCCTGATTGCAGGTCCTGCTTTCTCCTTTTTGTGGCCAGGGAATTTGTGACTTACAGAAAAGTCTCCACATCGATCGCAGATGAATACATGAGGATCCACGAGACTTGAACTCGGATCACTGGATTCAAACTCCAGAGTGCTGACCATTACATCCTGGAACCTGCACTGTGAGAAGGTGGATTAGTTGAAAACGCTGTGTCTCACTTTCCTGAGAGAAAGGTGGTAAGACGAGGACTTTGTCTCTCTACTTTCCCACATAGCTGGTCAGGGACAGTTTTCGACGAGTCATCTGTGCTTAGGTTTTTATCAGTGAGTGTGCCCTTTATGACCAACCACATTTTGTGGAAGTTTTAGGCCAAGACGAAGCAAGGCTGCATTGGCCGGGAATCGAACCCGGACCTCCCGCGTGGCAGGCGAGAATCCTACCATTGGACCACCAATGCTCTACCAGGGCCCTGACTGCAGGTCCTGCTTTCTCCTTTTTGTGGCCAGGGAATATGTGACTTACAGAAAAGTCTCCACATCGATCGGAGAAGAAGACATGAGGTTCCACCGAGACTTGAACTCGGATCACTGGATTCAAAGTCCAGAGTGCTGACCATTACACCATGGAACCTGCACTGTGAGAAGGTTGGTTAGTCTAAAACGCAGTGTTTCACTTTCCTGAGAGCAAGGTGGTAAGATCACTACTTTGTCTCTCTTCTTTTCCACGCAGCTAGTCAGGGACAGTTTTCGACAAGTCCTCTATGCTTAGGGTTTTTTTCAGTGAGTGTCCCCTTCATGACTACATTTTGTGGATGTTTTAGGCGAAGACCAAGCGATTCTGCATTGGCCGGGAATCGAACCCGGACCTCCCGCGTGGCAGGCGAGAATCCTACCATTGGACCACCAATGCTCTACGAGGGCCCTGATTGCAGGTCCTGCTTTCTCCTTTTTGTGGCCAGGGAATTTGTGACTTACAGAAAAGTCTCCACATCGATCGCAGATGAATACATGGGGATCCACGAGACTTGAACTCGGATCACTGGATTCAAACTCCAGAGTGCTGACCATTACATCCTGGAACCTGCACTTTGAGAAGGTGGATTAGTTGAAAACGCTGTGTCTCACTTTCCTGAGAGAAAGGTGGTAAGACGAGGACTTTGTCTCTCTACTTTCCCACATGGCTGGTCAGGGACAGTTTTCGACAAGTCATCTGTGCTTAGGTTTTTATCAGTGAGTGTGCCCTTTATGGCCAACCACATTTTGTGGAAGTTTTAGGCCAAGACGAAGCAAGGCTGCATTGGCCGGGAATCGAACCCGGACCTCCCGCGTGGCAGGCGAGAATCCTACCATTGGACCACCAATGCTCTGCCAGGGCCCTGACTGCAGGTCCTGCTTTCTCCTTTTTGTGGCCAGGGAATATGTGACTTACAGAAAAGTCTCCACATCGATCGGAGAACAAGATATGAGGTTCCACCGAGACTTGAACTCGGATCACTGGATTCAAAGTCCAGAGTGCTGACCATTACACCATGGAACCTGTACTGTGAGAAGGTGAATTCGTAAAAAAAAAAGAAGTGTCTCACTTTCCTTAGAGGAAGCTGGTAAGACCAGGACTTTGTCTCTCTACTTTTCCACACAGCTGGTCATGGACAGTTTTCAACAAGTCCTCTCTGCTTAGGGTTTTTATTCAGTGAGTGTCCCCTTTATGACCACATTTTGTTCAAGTTTTAGGCGAAGACAAAGCAAGGCTGCATTGGCCGGGAATCGAACCCGGACCTCCCGCGTGGCAGGCGAGAATCCTACCATTGGACCACCAATGCTCTACGAGGGTGCTGATTGCAGGTCCTGCTTTCTCCTTTTTGTGGGCAGGGAATAAGTGACTCACAGACAAGTCGCCACATCGATCGCAGAAGAGGACATGAGGTTCCACCGAGACTTGAACTCGGATCACTGGATTCAAAGTCCAGAGTGCTGACCATTACACCATGGAACCTGCACTGTGAGAAGGTTGGTTAGTCTAAAACGCAGTGTTTCACTTTCCTGAGAGCAAGGTGGTAAGATCACTACTTTGTCTCTCTTCTTTTCCACGCAGCTAGTCAGGGACAGTTTTTCGACAAGTCCTCTATGCTTAGGGTTTTTTTCAGTGAGTGTCCCCTTCATGACTACATTTTGTGGATGTTTTAGGCGAAGACCAAGCAATTCTGCATTGGCCGGGAATCGAACCCGGACCTCCCGCGTGGCAGGCGAGAATCCTACCATTGGACCACCAATGCTCTACGAGGGCCCTGATTGCAGGTCCTGCTTTCTCCTTTTTGTGGCCAGGGAATTTGTGACTTACAGAAAAGTCTCCACATCGATCGCAGATGAATACATGGGGATCCACGAGACTTGAACTCGGATCACTGGATTCAAACTCCAGAGTGCTGACCATTACATCCTGGAACCTGCACTTTGAGAAGGTGGATTAGTTGAAAACGCTGTGTCTCACTTTCCTGAGAGAAAGGTGGTAAGACGAGGACTTTGTCTCTCTACTTTCCCACATGGCTGGTCAGGGACAGTTTTCGACAAGTCATCTGTGCTTAGGTTTTTATCAGTGAGTGTGCCCTTTATGGCCAACCACATTTTGTGGAAGTTTTAGGCCAAGACGAAGCAAGGCTGCATTGGCCGGGAATCGAACCCGGACCTCCCGCGTGGCAGGCGAGAATCCTACCATTGGACCACCAATGCTCTGCCAGGGCCCTGACTGCAGGTCCTGCTTTCTCCTTTTTGTGGCCAGGGAATATGTGACTTACAGAAAAGTCTCCACATCGATCGGAGAACAAGATATGAGGTTCCACCGAGACTTGAACTCGGATCACTGGATTCAAAGTCCAGAGTGCTGACCATTACACCATGGAACCTGTACTGTGAGAAGGTGAATTCGTAAAAAAAAAGAAGTGTCTCACTTTCCTTAGAGGAAGCTGGTAAGACCAGGACTTTGTCTCTCTACTTTTCCACACAGCTGGTCATGGACAGTTTTCAACAAGTCCTCTCTGCTTAGGGTTTTTATTCAGTGAGTGTCCCCTTTATGACCACATTTTGTTCAAGTTTTAGGCGAAGACAAAGCAAGGCTGCATTGGCCGGGAATCGAACCCGGACCTCCCGCGTGGCAGGCGAGAATCCTACCATTGGACCACCAATGCTCTACGAGGGCCCTGATTGCAGGTCCTGCTTTCTCCTTTTTGTGGGCAGGGAATAAGTGACTCACAGACAAGTCGCCACATCGATCGCAGAAGAGGACATGAGGTTCCACCGAGACTTGAACTCGGATCACTGGATTCAAAGTCCAGAGTGCTGACCATTACACCATGGAACCTGCACTGTGAGAAGGTTGGTTAGTCTAAAACGCAGTGTTTCACTTTCCTGAGAGCAAGGTGGTAAGATCACTACTTTGTCTCTCTTCTTTTCCACGCAGCTAGTCAGGGACAGTTTTTCGACAAGTCCTCTATGCTTAGGGTTTTTTTCAGTGAGTGTCCCCTTCATGACTACATTTTCCGGATGTTTTAGGCGAAGACCAAGCAATTCTGCATTGGCCGGGAATCGAACCCGGACCTCCCGCGTGGCAGGCGAGAATCCTACCATTGGACCACCAATGCTCTACGAGGGCCCTGATTGCAGGTCCTGCTTTCTCCTTTTTGTGGCCAGGGAATTTGTGACTTACAGAAAAGTCTCCACATCGATCGCAGATGAATACATGAGGATCCACGAGACTTGAACTCGGATCACTGGATTCAAACTCCAGAGTGCTGACCATTACATCCTGGAACCTGCACTGTGAGAAGGTGGATTAGTTGAAAACGCTGTGTCTCACTTTCCTGAGAGAAAGGTGGTAAGACGAGGACTTTGTCTCTCTACTTTCCCACATAGCTGGTCAGGGACAGTTTTCGACGAGTCATCTGTGCTTAGGTTTTTATCAGTGAGTGTGCCCTTTATGACCAACCACATTTTGTGGAAGTTTTAGGCCAAGACGAAGCAAGGCTGCATTGGCCGGGAATCGAACCCGGACCTCCCGCGTGGCAGGCGAGAATCCTACCATTGGACCACCAATGCTCTACCAGGGCCCTGACTGCAGGTCCTGCTTTCTCCTTTTTGTGGCCAGGGAATATGTGACTTACAGAAAAGTCTCCACATCGATCGGAGAACAAGATATGAGGTTCCACCGAGACTTGAACTCGGATCACTGGATTCAAAGTCCAGAGTGCTGACCATTACACCATGGAACCTGTACTGTGAGAAGGTGAATTCGTAAAAAAAAAAGAAGTGTCTCACTTTCCTTAGAGGAAGCTGGTAAGACCAGGACTTTGTCTCTCTACTTTTCCACACAGCTGGTCATGGACAGTTTTCAACAAGTCCTCTCTGCTTAGGGTTTTTATTCAGTGAGTGTCCCCTTTATGACCACATTTTGTTCAAGTTTTAGGCGAAGACAAAGCAAGGCTGCATTGGCCGGGAATCGAACCCGGACCTCCCGCGTGGCAGGCGAGAATCCTACCATTGGACCACCAATGCTCTACGAGGGTGCTGATTGCAGGTCCTGCTTTCTCCTTTTGGTGGGCAGGGAATAAGTGCCTCACAGATAAGTCGCCACATCGATCGCAGAAGAGGACATGAGGTTCCACCGAGACTTGAACTCGGATCACTGGATTCAAAGTCCAGAGTGCTGACCATTACACCATGGAACCTGCACTGTGAGAAGGTTGGTTAGTCTAAAACGCAGTGTTTCACTTTCCTGAGAGCAAGGTGGTAAGATCACTACTTTGTCTCTCTTCTTTTCCACGCAGCTAGTCAGGGACAGTTTTTCGACAAGTCCTCTATGCTTAGGGTTTTTTTTTCAGTGAGTGTCCCCTTCATGACTACATTTTCCGGATGTTTTAGGCGAAGACCAAGCAATTCTGCATTGGCCGGGAATCGAACCCGGACCTCCCGCGTGGCAGGCGAGAATCCTACCATTGGACCACCAATGCTCTACGAGGGCCCTGATTGCAGGTCCTGCTTTCTCCTTTTTGTGGCCAGGGAATTTGTGACTTACAGAAAAGTCTCCACATCGATCGCAGATGAATACATGAGGATCCACGAGACTTGAACTCTGATCACTGGATTCAAACTCCAGAGTGCTGACCATTACATCCTGGAACCTGCACTGTGAGAAGGTGGATTAGTTGAAAACGCTGTGTCTCACTTTCCTGAGAGAAAGGTGGTAAGACGAGGACTTTGTCTCTCTACTTTCCCACATAGCTGGTCAGGGACAGTTTTCGACGAGTCATCTGTGCTTAGGTTTTTATCAGTGAGTGTGCCGTTTATGGCCAATCACATTTGGGGAAGTTTTAGGCCAAGACGAAGCAAGGCTGCATTGGCCGGGAATCGAACCCGGACCTCCCGCGTGGCAGGCGAGAATCCTACCATTGGACCACCAATGCTCTGCCAGGGCCCTGACTGCAGGTCCTGCTTTCTCCTTTTTGTGGCCAGGGAATATGTGACTTACAGAAAAGTCTCCACATCGATCGGAGAACAAGATATGAGGTTCCACCGAGACTTGAACTCGGATCACTGGATTCAAAGTCCAGAGTGCTGACCATTACACCATGGAACCTGTACTGTGAGAAGGTGAATTCGTAAAAAAAAAAGAAGTGTCTCACTTTCCTTAGAGGAAGCTGGTAAGACCAGGACTTTGTCTCTCTACTTTTCCACACAGCTGGTCATGGACAGTTTTCAACAAGTCCTCTCTGCTTAGGGTTTTTATTCAGTGAGTGTCCCCTTTATGACCACATTTTGTTCAAGTTTTAGGCGAAGACAAAGCAAGGCTGCATTGGCCGGGAATCGAACCCGGACCTCCCGCGTGGCAGGCGAGAATCCTACCATTGGACCACCAATGCTCTACGAGGGTGCTGATTGCAGGTCCTGCTTTCTCCTTTTGGTGGGCAGGGAATAAGTGCCTCACAGATAAGTCGCCACATCGATCGCAGAAGAGGACATGAGGTTCCACCGAGACTTGAACTCGGATCACTGGATTCAAAGTCCAGAGTGCTGACCATTACACCATGGAACCTGCACTGTGAGAAGGTTGGTTAGTCTAAAACGCAGTGTTTCACTTTCCTGAGAGCAAGGTGGTAAGATCACTACTTTGTCTCTCTTCTTTTCCACGCAGCTAGTCAGGGACAGTTTTTCGACAAGTCCTCTATGCTTAGGGTTTTTTTTTCAGTGAGTGTCCCCTTCATGACTACATTTTCCGGATGTTTTAGGCGAAGACCAAGCAATTCTGCATTGGCCGGGAATCGAACCCGGACCTCCCGCGTGGCAGGCGAGAATCCTACCATTGGACCACCAATGCTCTACGAGGGCCCTGATTGCAGGTCCTGCTTTCTCCTTTTTGTGGCCAGGGAATTTGTGACTTACAGAAAAGTCTCCACATCGATCGCAGATGAATACATGAGGATCCACGAGACTTGAACCGTGATCACTGGATTCAAACTCCAGAGTGCTGACCATTACATCCTGGAACCTGCACTGTGAGAAGGTGGATTAGTTGAAAACGCTGTGTCTCACTTTCCTGAGAGAAAGGTGGTAAGACGAGGACTTTGTCTCTCTACTTTCCCACATAGCTGGTCAGGGACAGTTTTCGACGAGTCATCTGTGCTTAGGTTTTTATCAGTGAGTGTGCCCTTTATGACCAACCACATTTTGTGGAAGTTTTAGGCCAAGACGAAGCAAGGCTGCATTGGCCGGGAATCGAACCCGGACCTCCCGCGTGGCAGGCGAGAATCCTACCATTGGACCACCAATGCTCTGCCAGGGCCCTGACTGCAGGTCCTGCTTTCTCCTTTTTGTGGCCAGGGAATATGTGACTTACAGAAAAGTCTCCACATCGATCGGAGAACAAGATATGAGGTTCCACCGAGACTTGAACTCGGATCACTGGATTCAAAGTCCAGAGTGCTGACCATTACACCATGGAACCTGTACTGTGAGAAGGTGAATTCGTAAAAAAAAAAGAAGTGTCTCACTTTCCTTAGAGGAAGCTGGTAAGACCAGGACTTTGTCTCTACTTTTCCACACAGCTGGTCATGGACAGTTTTCAACAAGTCCTCTCTGCTTAGGGTTTTTATTCAGTGAGTGTCCCCTTTATGACCACATTTTGTTCAAGTTTTAGGCGAAGACAAAGCAAGGCTGCATTGGCCGGGAATCGAACCCGGACCTCCCGCGTGGCAGGCGAGAATCCTACCATTGGACCACCAATGCTCTACGAGGGTGCTGATTGCAGGTCCTGCTTTCTCCTTTTGGTGGGCAGGGAATAAGTGCCTCACAGATAAGTCGCCACATCGATCGCAGAAGAGGACATGAGGTTCCACCGAGACTTGAACTCGGATCACTGGATTCAAAGTCCAGAGTGCTGACCATTACACCATGGAACCTGCACTGTGAGAAGGTTGGTTAGTCTAAAACGCAGTGTTTCACTTTCCTGAGAGCAAGGTGGTAAGATCACTACTTTGTCTCTCTTCTTTTCCACGCAGCTAGTCAGGGACAGTTTTTCGACAAGTCCTCTATGCTTAGGGTTTTTTTTTCAGTGAGTGTCCCCTTCATGACTACATTTTCCGGATGTTTTAGGCGAAGACCAAGCAATTCTGCATTGGCCGGGAATCGAACCCGGACCTCCCGCGTGGCAGGCGAGAATCCTACCATTGGACCACCAATGCTCTACGAGGGCCCTGATTGCAGGTCCTGCTTTCTCCTTTTTGTGGCCAGGGAATTTGTGACTTACAGAAAAGTCTCCACATCGATCGCAGATGAATACATGAGGATCCACGAGACTTGAACCGTGATCACTGGATTCAAACTCCAGAGTGCTGACCATTACATCCTGGAACCTGCACTGTGAGAAGGTGGATTAGTTGAAAACGCTGTGTCTCACTTTCCTGAGAGAAAGGTGGTAAGACGAGGACTTTGTCTCTCTACTTTCCCACATAGCTGGTCAGGGACAGTTTTCGACGAGTCATCTGTGCTTAGGTTTTTATCAGTGAATGTGCCCTTTATGGCCAACCATATTTTGTGGAAGTTTTAGGCCAAGACGAAGCAAGGCTGCATTGGCCGGGAATCGAACCCGGACCTCCCGCGTGGCAGGCGAGAATCCTACCATTGGACCACCAATGCTCTGCCAGGGCCCTGACTGCAGGTCCTGCTTTCTCCTTTTTGTGGCCAGGGAATATGTGACTTACAGAAAAGTCTCCACATCGATCGGAGAACAAGATATGAGGTTCCACCGAGACTTGAACTCGGATCACTGGATTCAAAGTCCAGAGTGCTGACCATTACACCATGGAACCTGTACTGTGAGAAGGTGAATTCGTAAAAAAAAAAGAAGTGTCTCACTTTCCTTAGAGGAAGCTGGTAAGACCAGGACTTTGTCTCTCTACTTTTCCACACAGCTGGTCATGGACAGTTTTCAACAAGTCCTCTCTGCTTAGGGTTTTTATTCAGTGAGTGTCCCCTTTATGACCACATTTTGTTCAAGTTTTAGGCGAAGACAAAGCAAGGCTGCATTGGCCGGGAATCGAACCCGGACCTCCCGCGTGGCAGGCGAGAATCCTACCATTGGACCACCAATGCTCTACGAGGGTGCTGATTGCAGGTCCTGCTTTCTCCTTTTGGTGGGCAGGGAATAAGTGCCTCACAGATAAGTCGCCACATCGATCGCAGAAGAGGACATGAGGTTCCACCGAGACTTGAACTCGGATCACTGGATTCAAAGTCCAGAGTGCTGACCATTACACCATGGAACCTGCACTGTGAGAAGGTTGGTTAGTCTAAAACGCAGTGTTTCACTTTCCTGAGAGCAAGGTGGTAAGATCACTACTTTGTCTCTCTTCTTTTCCACGCAGCTAGTCAGGGACAGTTTTTCGACAAGTCCTCTATGCTTAGGGTTTTTTTCAGTGAGTGTCCCCTTCATGACTACATTTTCCGGATGTTTTAGGCGAAGACCAAGCAATTCTGCATTGGCCGGGAATCGAACCCGGACCTCCCGCGTGGCAGGCGAGAATCCTACCATTGGACCACCAATGCTCTACGAGGGCCCTGATTGCAGGTCCTGCTTTCTCCTTTTTGTGGCCAGGGAATTTGTGACTTACAGAAAAGTCTCCACATCGATCGCAGATGAATACATGAGGATCCACGAGACTTGAACCGTGATCACTGGATTCAAACTCCAGAGTGCTGACCATTACATCCTGGAACCTGCACTGTGAGAAGGTGGATTAGTTGAAAACGCTGTGTCTCACTTTCCTGAGAGAAAGGTGGTAAGACGAGGACTTTGTCTCTCTACTTTCCCACATAGCTGGTCAGGGACAGTTTTCGACGAGTCATCTGTGCTTAGGTTTTTATCAGTGAGTGTGCCCTTTATGACCAACCACATTTTGTGGAAGTTTTAGGCCAAGACGAAGCAAGGCTGCATTGGCCGGGAATCGAACCCGGACCTCCCGCGTGGCAGGCGAGAATCCTACCATTGGACCACCAATGCTCTACCAGGGCCCTGACTGCAGGTCCTGCTTTCTCCTTTTTGTGGCCAGGGAATATGTGACTTACAGAAAAGTCTCCACATCGATCGGAGAACAAGATATGAGGTTCCACCGAGACTTGAACTCGGATCACTGGATTCAAAGTCCAGAGTGCTGACCATTACACCATGGAACCTGTACTGTGAGAAGGTGAATTCGTAAAAAAAAAAGAAGTGTCTCACTTTCCTTAGAGGAAGCTGGTAAGACCAGGACTTTGTCTCTCTACTTTTCCACACAGCTGGTCATGGACAGTTTTCAACAAGTCCTCTCTGCTTAGGGTTTTTATTCAGTGAGTGTCCCCTTTATGACCACATTTTGTTCAAGTTTTAGGCGAAGACAAAGCAAGGCTGCATTGGCCGGGAATCGAACCCGGACCTCCCGCGTGGCAGGCGAGAATCCTACCATTGGACCACCAATGCTCTACGAGGGTGCTGATTGCAGGTCCTGCTTTCTCCTTTTGGTGGGCAGGGAATAAGTGCCTCACAGATAAGTCGCCACATCGATCGCAGAAGAGGACATGAGGTTCCACCGAGACTTGAACTCGGATCACTGGATTCAAAGTCCAGAGTGCTGACCATTACACCATGGAACCTGCACTGTGAGAAGGTTGGTTAGTCTAAAACGCAGTGTTTCACTTTCCTGAGAGCAAGGTGGTAAGATCACTACTTTGTCTCTCTTCTTTTCCACGCAGCTAGTCAGGGACAGTTTTTCGACAAGTCCTCTATGCTTAGGGTTTTTTTTTCAGTGAGTGTCCCCTTCATGACTACATTTTCCGGATGTTTTAGGCGAAGACCAAGCAATTCTGCATTGGCCGGGAATCGAACCCGGACCTCCCGCGTGGCAGGCGAGAATCCTACCATTGGACCACCAATGCTCTACGAGGGCCCTGATTGCAGGTCCTGCTTTCTCCTTTTTGTGGCCAGGGAATTTGTGACTTACAGAAAAGTCTCCACATCGATCGCAGATGAATACATGAGGATCCACGAGACTTGAACCGTGATCACTGGATTCAAACTCCAGAGTGCTGACCATTACATCCTGGAACCTGCACTGTGAGAAGGTGGATTAGTTGAAAACGCTGTGTCTCACTTTCCTGAGAGAAAGGTGGTAAGACGAGGACTTTGTCTCTCTACTTTCCCACATAGCTGGTCAGGGACAGTTTTCGACGAGTCATCTGTGCTTAGGTTTTTATCAGTGAGTGTGCCCTTTATGACCAACCACATTTTGTGGAAGTTTTAGGCCAAGACGAAGCAAGGCTGCATTGGCCGGGAATCGAACCCGGACCTCCCGCGTGGCAGGCGAGAATCCTACCATTGGACCACCAATGCTCTACCAGGGCCCTGACTGCAGGTCCTGCTTTCTCCTTTTTGTGGCCAGGGAATATGTGACTTACAGAAAAGTCTCCACATCGATCGGAGAACAAGATATGAGGTTCCACCGAGACTTGAACTCGGATCACTGGATTCAAAGTCCAGAGTGCTGACCATTACACCATGGAACCTGTACTGTGAGAAGGTGAATTCGTAAAAAAAAAGAAGTGTCTCACTTTCCTTAGAGGAAGCTGGTAAGACCAGGACTTTGTCTCTCTACTTTTCCACACAGCTGGTCATGGACAGTTTTCAACAAGTCCTCTCTGCTTAGGGTTTTTATTCAGTGAGTGTCCCCTTTATGACCACATTTTGTTCAAGTTTTAGGCGAAGACAAAGCAAGGCTGCATTGGCCGGGAATCGAACCCGGACCTCCCGCGTGGCAGGCGAGAATCCTACCATTGGACCACCAATGCTCTACGAGGGTGCTGATTGCAGGTCCTGCTTTCTCCTTTTTGTGGGCAGGGAATAAGTGACTCACAGACAAGTCGCCACATCGATCGCAGAAGAGGACATGAGGTTCCACCGAGACTTGAACTCGGATCACTGGATTCAAAGTCCAGAGTGCTGACCATTACACCATGGAACCTGCACTGTGAGAAGGTTGGTTAGTCTAAAACGCAGTGTTTCACTTTCCTGAGAGCAAGGTGGTAAGATCACTACTTTGTCTCTCTTCTTTTCCACGCAGCTAGTCAGGGACAGTTTTTCGACAAGTCCTCTATGCTTAGGGTTTTTTTCAGTGAGTGTCCCCTTCATGACTACATTTTCCGGATGTTTTAGGCGAAGACCAAGCAATTCTGCATTGGCCGGGAATCGAACCCGGACCTCCCGCGTGGCAGGCGAGAATCCTACCATTGGACCACCAATGCTCTACGAGGGCCCTGATTGCAGGTCCTGCTTTCTCCTTTTTGTGGCCAGGGAATTTGTGACTTACAGAAAAGTCTCCACATCGATCGCAGATGAATACATGAGGATCCACGAGACTTGAACTCGGATCACTGGATTCAAACTCCAGAGTGCTGACCATTACATCCTGGAACCTGCACTGTGAGAAGGTGGATTAGTTGAAAACGCTGTGTCTCACTTTCCTGAGAGAAAGGTGGTAAGACGAGGACTTTGTCTCTCTACTTTCCCACATAGCTGGTCAGGGACAGTTTTCGACGAGTCATCTGTGCTTAGGTTTTTATCAGTGAGTGTGCCCTTTATGACCAACCACATTTTGTGGAAGTTTTAGGCCAAGACGAAGCAAGGCTGCATTGGCCGGGAATCGAACCCGGACCTCCCGCGTGGCAGGCGAGAATCCTACCATTGGACCACCAATGCTCTACCAGGGCCCTGACTGCAGGTCCTGCTTTCTCCTTTTTGTGGCCAGGGAATATGTGACTTACAGAAAAGTCTCCACATCGATCGGAGAACAAGATATGAGGTTCCACCGAGACTTGAACTCGGATCACTGGATTCAAAGTCCAGAGTGCTGACCATTACACCATGGAACCTGTACTGTGAGAAGGTGAATTCGTAAAAAAAAAAGAAGTGTCTCACTTTCCTTAGAGGAAGCTGGTAAGACCAGGACTTTGTCTCTCTACTTTTCCACACAGCTGGTCATGGACAGTTTTCAACAAGTCCTCTCTGCTTAGGGTTTTTATTCAGTGAGTGTCCCCTTTATGACCACATTTTGTTCAAGTTTTAGGCGAAGACAAAGCAAGGCTGCATTGGCCGGGAATCGAACCCGGACCTCCCGCGTGGCAGGCGAGAATCCTACCATTGGACCACCAATGCCCTACGAGGGCGCTGATTGCAGGTCCTGCTTTCTCCTTTTGGTGGGCAGGGAATAAGTGCCTCACAGATAAGTCGCCACATCGATCGCAGAAGAGGACATGAGGTTCCACCGAGACTTGAACTCGGATCACTGGATTCAAAGTCCAGAGTGCTGACCATTACACCATGGAACCTGCACTGTGAGAAGGTTGGTTAAACAGGC